>NW_028138582.1:0-47000 GCF_964270905.1 Leucopleurus acutus | reverse complement strand
TAATCCTAACCCGTACGCTAACGCTAATCTGCGCCCTCACACGTACGCTACACCTAAAGCGTTGTCGTACCCTCAGCTGTACCCTAAACCGTCCCCGTCCCCTAACCCTAACCCTAGACTGAACCCTAACTCTAACCTTTCCCCAAAGCCTGACCCTCACACGTCCTCTAATCCTAACCCGTACGCTAACGCTAACCCACACCCTCACATGTACGCTCCCCCTAAAGCATTGTCATACCCTCACCTGGACACTAAACCATCCCCGTCTCCTAACTCTAACGCTACCGCGAACCCTAACCCTAACACTTCCCCGAAGCCTGACTCTCACCCGTCGCCTAATCCTAAACTGTACGCTCTCGCTAACCCGCGCCCTCACACGTACGCTCCCCCTAAAGCATTGTCGTACCCTCACCTGGACCCTTAACCGTCCCTGTCCCCATCCCCTAACCCCAGCCCGAACCCTAACCCTAACCCTTCCCCGAATCCTGACCCTCACCCGTCACCTAATCCTAACCCGTACGCTAACACTAACCTGCGTTCTCACACGTACGCTCCCGCTAAAGCGTTGTCGTAACCTCACATGAACCCTAAACCGTCCCGGTCCCCTAACCTTAACCCTAGCCCGATCCCTAACCCTAACCCTTCCCTGAAGCCTGACCCTCACCCTTCCCCTAATCCTAACCCATACGCTCACACTAACCCGTGTCTTCACACGTACGCTCCCCCTAAACCTTTGTCGTACGCTCACCTTGACCCTAAACCGTCCCCGTCCCCTAAACCTAACCCTAGCCCGAACCCTAACCCTAACCCTTCCCCGAAGCCTTCCCCTCACCCGTCCCCTAAACCTAACCCGTACGCTCACACTAACCCGTGCCGTCACACGTACGCTCCCCCTAAACCGTTGTCGTATCCTCATCTGGACCGTAAACAGTCCCCGTCCCTTAACCCTAACCCTTCCCCGAAGCCTTCCCCTCACCCGTCCCCTAATTCTAACCCGTACGCTCACACTAACCCACGCCCTCACACGTACGCTCCCCCTAAACCGTTGTCGTACCCTCACCTGGACCCTAAACCGTCCCCGTCCCCTAACCCTAACCCTAGCCCGAACCCTAACCCTAACCCTTCCCCGAAGCCTTCCCCTCACCCGTCCCCGAATCCTAACCCGTACGCTCACACTAACCCGCGCCCTCACACGTACACTCCCCCTAAACCGTTGTCGTACCCTCACCTGGACCCTAAACTGTCCCCGTCCCCTAACCCTAACCCTAGCCCGAACCCTAACCCTAACCCTTCCCCGAAGCCTTCCCTTCACCCGTCCCCTAATCCTAACCCGTACGCTCAAACTAACCCAGGCCCTCACATGTTCGCTCCCCCAAAAGCGTTGTCGTACCCTCACCTGGCCCCTAAACCATCCCCTTCCCCTAACCCTAACCCTAGACCGAAATCTAAGCCTAACACTTCCCCGAAGCCTGACCCAACACGTCCCCTAATCCTAACCCGTACGCTAACGCTAATCAGCGCCTTCACACATATGCTAAACCTAAAGCGTTGTCGTACACTCACCTGGACCCTAAACCGTCACCTTCCCCTAAACCTAACCCTAGCCTGAACCCTAACCCTAACGAATCTCCGAAGCCTGAAACTTACCCGTCCCCTAATCTTAATCCGTACGCTAACACTAACACGCGCCCTCACACGTACGCTCCATCTAAAGCGTTGTCGTACCCTCACCTGGACTCTAAACCGTCCCCGTCCCCTAACCCTAACCCTAGGCCGAACTCTAACCTTAACCCTTCCCCGAATCCTGACCCTCACCCATCCCCTAATCCTAACCCGTACGCTAACACTAACCCGCGCTCTCACACGTACGCTCCCCCTAAAGCGTTCTCGTAAACTCACATGAACCCTAAACCGTCCCGGTCCCCTAACCTTAACCCTAGCCTGATCCCTAACCCTAACCCTCCCCGAAGCCTGACCCTCACCCGTCCCCTAAACCTAACCTGTACGCTAACACTGACATGCGCCCTCACAAGTACGCTACCCCTAAAGCGTTGTCATACCCTAACCTGGACCCTCAACCGTCCCAGTCCCCGTCCCCTAACCCTAGCGCGAACCCTAACCCTAACACTTCCCCGAATCCTGACCCTCACCCGTCCCCTAATCCTAACCCGTACGCTAACACTAACCCTCGCCCTCACACGTACGCTCGCCCTAAAGCGTTGTCGTACCCTCACCTGGACCCTAAACCGTCCCGGTCCCCTAACACTAAACCTAGCCCGATCCCTAACCCTAACCCTTCCCCGAAGCCTGACCCTCACCCGTCCCCTAATCCTCACAAGTACGCTAACACTGACCCACGCTCTCACAACTACGCTACCCCTAAAGCGTTGTCATACCCTCACCTGGACCCTCAACCGACCCCGTCCCCTAACCCTAAACCTAGGACGAACCCTAACCCTAACCCTTCCCTGAAGCCTTCCCCTCATCCGTCCACTAATCCTAACCGATACGCTAACCCTAACCCTCACGCTCACACGTACGCTCCCCCTAAACCGTTGTTGTACCCTCACCTGGACCCTAAACCGTCCCCGTCCCCTAACCCTAATCCTAGCCCGAACCCTAACCCTAACCCTTCCCCAAGCCTTCCCCTTACCCGTCCCCTAATCCTAACCCGTTCGCTCACACTAACCCGCGCCCTCACACGTACGCTCCCCCTAAAACGTTGTCGTACCCTAACCTGGACCCTAAACCATCCCCGTCCCCTAACCCTAACCTTAGCCCGAACCCTAAACCTAACCCTTCCCCGAAGCCTTCCCCTCACCCATCCCCTAATCCTTAACTGTACGCTCACACTAACCCACGTCCGCACACGTACGCTCCCCCTAAACCGTTGTCGTACCCTCACCTTGACCCTAAACCGTCCCCTTCCCCTAACACTAACCCTAGCCCGAACCCTAACCCTAACCCTTCCCCGAAGCCTTCCCCTCACCCGTCCCCTAATCCTAACCCGTACGCTCACACTAACCCGGGTCCTCACACGTACGCTCCCCATAAACCGTTGTCGTACCCTCACCTGGACCCTAAACCGTCCCCGTCCCTTAAACCTAACACTTCCCCGAAGCCTTCCCCTCACCCGTCCCCGAATCCTAACCCGTACGCTCACACTAACCCGCGCCCTCACACGTACACTCCCCCTAAACCGTTGTCGTGCCCTCACCTGGACCCTAAACCGTCCCCGTCCCCTAACCCTTACCCTAGCCCGAACCCTAACCCTAACCCTTCCCCGAAGCCTTCCCCTCACCCGTCCCTTAATCCTAACCCGTACGCTCAAACTAACCCAGGCCCTCACACGTACGCTCCCCCAAAAGCATTATCGTACCCTCACCTGGACCCTAAACCATCCCCTTCCCCTAACCCTAACCCTAGACCGAAACCTAAGCCTAAACCTTCCCCGAAGCCTGACCCAACACGTCCCCTAATCCTAACCCGTACGCTAACACTAACCCGCGCTCTCACACGTATGCTCCCCCTAAAGCGTTGTCGTAACCTCACATGAACCCTAAACCGTCCCGGTCCCCTAACCTTAACCCTAGCCCGATCCCTAACCCTAACCCTTCCCTGAAGCCTGACCCTCACCCGTCCCCTAATCCTAACCTGTACGCTAACACTGACATGCGCCCTCACAAGTACGCTACACCTAGAGCGTTTTCATACCCTAACCTGGACCCTCAACCGTCCCAGTCCCCGTCCACTAACCCTAGCCCGAACCCTAACCCTAACCCTTCACCGAAGCCTGACCCTCACCCGTCCCCTAATCCTAACCCGTACGCTCACACTAACCCGCGCCGTCACATGTACGCTCCCCCTAAACCGTTGTCGTACCCTCACCTGGACCCTAAACCGTCCACGTCCCCTAACCCTAACCCTAGCCCGCACCCTAACCCTAACCCTTCCCAAAAGCCTTCCCCTCTCCCGTCCCCTAATCCTAACCTGTACGCTCACACTAACCCGCGCCCTCACACGTACGCTCCCCCTAAACCGTTGTCGTACCCTCACCTGGACCCTAAACTGTCCCCATCCCCTAACCCTAACCCTAGCCCGAACCCTAACCCTAACCCTTCCCCGAAGCCTTCCCCTCACCCGTCCCCTAATCCTAACCCGTACGCTCACACTAACCCGCGTCCTCACACGTACGCTCCCCCTAAACCGTTGTCGTACCCTCACCTGGACCCTAAACCGTCCCCGTCCCCAAACCCTAACCCTAGCCCGAACCCTAACCCTAACCCTTCCCCGAAGCCTTCCCCTCACCCGTCCCCTAATCCTAACCCGTACGCTCAAACTAAAACATGCCCTCACACGTACGATCCCCCTAAACCGTTGTCGTACCCTCACCTGGACCCTAAACCGTCCCCGTCCCCTAACCCTAACCCTAGCCTGAACCCTAACCCTAACCATTTCCCGAAGCCTTCCCCTCACACGTCCCCTAATCCTAACTCGTACGCTCACACTAACCCGCGCCCTCACACGTACCCTCTCCCTAAAGCGTTGTCGTACATTCACCTGGACCCTAAACCGTCCCCATCCCTAACCCTAACCGTAGCCCGAACCCTAACCCTAACCCTTCCCCGAAGCCTTCCCCTCACCCATCCCCTAAACCTAACCCGTACGCTCACACTAACCCGCGCCCTCACACTTGTGCTCCCCCTTAACCGTTGTCGTACCCTCACCTGGACCCTAAACCGTCCCCGTCCCCTAACCCTAACCCTAGCCCCAAACCTAACCCTAACCCTTCCCCGAAGCCTTCCCCTCACCCGTCCCCTAATCCTAACCAGTACGCTCACACTAACCCGCGCCCTCGCACGTACGCTCCCCCTAAACCGTTGTCGTACCCTCACCTGGACACTAAACCGTCCCCTAACCCTAACCCTAACCCTAGCCCGAACCCTAACCCTAACCCTTCCCAGAAGCCTTCCCCTCACCCGTCCCCTAATCCTAACCCGTACGCTCACACTAACCCGCGCCCTCACATGTACACTCCCCCTAAACCGTTGTCGTACCCTCACCTGGACACTAAACCGTCCCCGTCCCCTAACCCTAACCCTAGCCGGAACCCTAAACCTAACCCTTCCCCGAAGACTTCCCCTCACCCGTCCCCTAATCCTAACCCGTACTCTCACACTAACCCGCGCCCTCACACGTACGCTCCCCCTAAACCGTTGTCGTACGCTCACCTGGACCCTAAACCGTGCCCATCCCCGTCCCCTAACCCTAGCCCAAACCCTAACCCTTCCCTGAAGTCTTCCCCTCACCCGTCCCCCAATCCTAACCCATACGCTCACACTAACCCTCACGCTCACACGTACGCTCCCCCTACACCGTTGTCGAACCCTCACCTGGACCCTAAACCGTCCCCGTCCCCTAACCCTAACCCTAGCCCGAACCCTAATGCTAAACCTTCCCCGAGCCTGACCCTCACCCGTCCCCTAATCCTAACCCATACTCTAACACTAACCGGCGCCCTCACACATACCCTCCCCATAAAGCGTTGTCATACCCTCACCTGGACCCTAAACCGTCCCCGTCCCCTAACCCTAACCCTAGGCCGAACCATAACCCTAGCCCTTCCTCGAAGCCTGACCCTCACCCGTCCCCTTATCCTAACCCGTACGCTAACGCTAACCCGCGCCCTCACATGTACGCTCCCCCTAAACCGTTGTCGTACCCTCACCTGGACCCTAAACCGTCCCCGTCCCCTAACCCTAACCCTAGCCCGAACCCTAACACTAACACTTTCCCGAAGCCTTCCCCTCACCCGTCCCCTAATCCTAACCCGTACGCTCACACTAACCCACGCCCTCACACGTACGCTCCCCCTTAACCGTTGTCGTACCGTCAGCTGGACCCTAAACCATCCCCGTCCCCTAACCCTAACCCTAGACCGAAATCTAAGCCTAACACTTCCCCGAAGCCTGACCCAACACGTCCCCTAATCCTAACCCGTACGCTAACGCTAATCAGCGCCCTCACACGTATGCTAAACATAAAGCGTTGTCGTACCCTCACCTGGACCCTAAACCGTCACCTTCCCCTAAACCTAACCCTAGCCTGAACCCTAACCCTAACGAATCTCCGAAGCCTTCGCCTCACCCGTCCCCTAATCCTAACCCGTACGCTCACACTAACCTGCGTCCTCACACGTACGCTCCCCCTAAACCGTTGTCGTACCCTCATCTGGACCGTAAACCGTCCCCGTCCCTTAACCCTAACCCTTCCCCGAAGCCTTCCCCTCACCCGTACCCTAATCCTAACCCGTTCGCTCACACTAACCCGCGCCCTCACACGTACGCTCCCTCTAAACCTTTGTCGTACCCTCACCTGGACCCTAAACCGTCCCCGTCCCCTAACCCTAACCCTAGCCCGAACCCTAACCCTACCCTTTCCCCGAAGCCTTCCCCTCACCCGTCCCCTAATCCTAACCCGTACGCTCACACTAACCCGCGCCCTCACACGTACGCTCCCCCTAAACCGTTGTCGTACCCTCTCCTGGACCCTAAACCGTCCCCATCCCCTAACACTAACCCTAGCCCGAACCCTAATCCTAACACTTCCCCGAAGCCTTCCCCTCACCCGTCCCCTAATCCTAACCCGTACGCTCAAACTAACCCACGCCCTCACACGTACACTCCCCCTAAACCGTTGTCGTACCCTGACGTGGACCCTAAACCGTCCCCGTCCCCTAAACCTAAACCTAGCCCGAACCCTAACCCTAACCTTTTCCCGAAGCCTTCCCCTCACCCGTCACCTAATCCTAACCTGTACACTCACACTAACCCGTGCCCTCTCACGTACGCTCCCCCTAAACCATTGTCGTACCCTCACCTGGACCCTAAACCGTCCCCGTCCCCTAACCCTAACCCTAGCCCTAACCCTAACCCTAACACTTCCCCGAAGCCTGATCCAACACGTCCCCTAATCCTAACCCGTACGCTAACGCTAATCCACTCCCTCACACGTATGCTAAACCTAAAGCGTTGTCGTTCCCTCACCTGGACCCTAAAAAGTCACCATCCCCTAAACCTAACCCTAGCCCGAACCCTAACCCTAACGATTCCCCGAAGCCTGACACTCACCTGTCCCCTAATCTTAATCCGTACGCTAACACTAACATGCGCCCTCACACGTACGCTCCATCTAAAGCGTTGTCGTACCCTCACCTGGACCCTAAACCGTCCCCGTCCCCTAACCCTAACCCTAGGCCGAACCCTAACCTTAACCCTTCCCCGAATCCTGACCCTCACCCGTCCCCAAATCCTAACCCGTATGCTAACACTAACCAGCGCTCTCACACTTACGCTCCCCTTAAAGCGTTGTCGTAAACTCACATGAACCCTGAACCGTCCCGGTCCCCTAACCTTAACCCTAGCCTGATCCCTAAACCTAACCCTTCCCCGAAGCCTGACCTTCACCCGTCCCCTAATCCTAACCTGTACGCTAACACTGA
Source organism: Leucopleurus acutus (assembly GCF_964270905.1). Lineage (NCBI taxonomy): Eukaryota > Metazoa > Chordata > Mammalia > Artiodactyla > Delphinidae > Leucopleurus > Leucopleurus acutus. Next base: position 39,499 of record NW_028138582.1, on the reverse strand, counting down.
CATGCGCCCTCACAAGTACGCTACCCCTAAAGCGTTGTCATACCCTAACCTGGACCCTCAACCGTCCCAGTACCCGTCCCCTAACCCTAGCCCGAACACTAACCCTAACACTTCCCCGAATCCTGACCCTCACCCGTCCCCTAATCCTCACCCGTACGCTAACACTAACCCGCGCCCTCACACGTACACTCCCCCTAAAGCGTTGTCGTACCCTCACCTGGACCCTAAACCGTCCCCGTCCCCTAACCCTAACCTTAGCCCGAACCCTAACCCTAACCCTTCCCCGAAGCCTGACCCTCACCCGTACCCTAATCCTAACCCGTACGCAAACGCTAACCCACGCCCTCACACGTACGCTCCCCCTAAAGCGTTGTCGTACCCTCACCTGTACCCAAACCGTCCCCATCCCCTAACCTTAACCCTAGCCTCTCCCTAACCCTAACACTTCCCCGAAGCCTGACCCTCATCAGTCCCATAATCCTAACCCGTACGCTGACACTAACACGCGCCCTCACACGTATGCTCCCCCTAAAGCTTTGTCGTACCCTCACGTGGACCCTAAACCATCCTCGCCCCCTAACCCTAACCCTAGCCCAAACCCTAACCCTAAACCTTCCCCAAAGCCTGAACCTCACCCGTGCCCTAATCCTAACCCGTACGCTAACAATAACCCGCGCCCTCACACGTACGCTCCCCCTAAAGTGTTGTCGTACACTCACCTGGACCCTAAATCGTCCCCATCCACTAACCCTAACCCTAGCCCGAACCCTAATGCTAAACGTTCCCCGAGCCTGACCCTCACCCGTCCCCTAATCCTAACTCATACGCTAACACTAACCCGCGCTCTCACTCATACGTTACCATAAAGCGTTGTCGTCCCCTCACCTGGACCCTAAACCGTCCCCGTGCCCTATCACTAACCCTAGCCCGAACCCTAAACCGAACACTTCCCTGAAGCCTGGCCCTCACCCGTCCCCTTATCCTTACTCGTACGCTAACACTAACCGGCGCCCTCACCCATACCCTCCCCATAAAGCGTTGTCATACCCTCACCTGGACCCTAAACCGTCCCCGTCCCCTAACCCTAACCCTAGGCCGAACCATAACCCTAGCCCTTCCTCGAAGCCTGACCCTCACCCGTCCCCTAATCCTAACCCGTACGCTAACGCTAACCCGCGCCCTCACATGTACGCTCCCCCTAAAGCGTTCTCGTACCCTCACGTGGACCCTAAACCGTCCCCGTCCCCTAACCCTAACCCTAGCCCGAACCCTAAGCCTAACAATTCCCCGAAGCCTGAACCTCACCCATGCCCTAATCCTAACCCGTACGCTAACACTAACCCGCGCCGTCACAAGTACGCTCCCCCTAAAGCGTTGTCATACCCTCACCTGGACTCTCAACCGTCCCCGTCCCCTAAGCCTATCCCTAGCCCGAACCCTAACCCTAACCCTTCCACGAAGCCTGACCCTCACCCGTCCCCTAATCCTAACTCGTACGCTAAGACTCACCCGCGCCCTCACACGTACGCTCCCCCTAAAGCGTTGTCGTACCCTCACCTGGACCCTAAACCGTCCCCGTCCCCTAACCCTAACCCTAGACTGAACCCTAACCCTAAACCTTTCCTGAAGACTGACCCTCACCCGTCCCCTAATCTTAACCCGTACGCTCACACTAACCTGCACGCTCACACGTACGCTCCCCCTCAAGCGTTGTCGTACCCTCACCTGGATCCTAAACCGTCCCCGTCCCCTAACCCTAACCCTAGCCCGAACCCTAACCCTAACCCTTCCCCAAGCCTTCCCCTCACCCGTCCCCTAATCCTAAACCATACGCTCACACTAACCCGCGCCCTCACACGTACGCTCCCCCTAAACCGTTTTCGTACCCTCACCTGGACCCTAAACCGTCCCCGTCCCCTAACCCTAACCCTAGCCCCAAACCTAACCCTAACCCTTCCCCGAATCCTTCCCCTCACCCGTCCCCTAATCCTAACCCGTACGCTCACACTAACCCGTGTCCTCACACGTACGCTCCCCTTAAACCGTTGTCGTACCCTGACGTGGACCCTAAACCGTCCCCGTCCCCTAAACTTAAACCTAGCCTGAACCCTAACCCTAACCCTTTCCCGAAGCCTTCCCCTCACCCGTCCCCTAATCCTAACCCGTACGCTCACACTAACCCGTGCCCTCTCACGTACGCTCCCCTGAAACCGTTGTCGTACCCTCACCTGGACCCTAAACCGTCCCCGTCCCCTAACCCTAACCCTAGCCCGAACCCTAACCCTAACACTTCCCCGAAGCCTTCCCCTCACCCGTCCCATAATCGTAAGCCGTACGCTCAAACTAACCCACGCCCTCACACGTACGCTGCCCCTAAAGCGTTGTCGTACCCTCACCTGGACCCTCAACCATCCCCTTCTCCTAACCCTTACCCTAGAGCGAAACCTAAGCCTGACCCTTCCCCGAAGCCTGACCCAACACGTCCCCTAATCCTAACCCGTACGCTAACGCTAATCCGCTCCCTCACACGTATGCTAAACCTAAAGCGTTGTCGTACCCTCACCTGGACCCTAAACCGTCACCATCCCCTAAACCTAACCCTAGCCCGAACCCTAACCCTAACGATTCCCCGAAGCCTGACACCCACCTGTCCCCTAATCCTAATCCGTACGCTAACACTAACACGCGCCCTCACACGTACGCTCCATCTAAAGCGTTGTCGTACCCTCACCTGGACCCTAAACCGTCCCCGTCCCCTAACCCTAACCCTAGGACGAACCCTAACCTTAACCCTTCCCCGAAACCTGACCCTCACCCGTCCCCTAATCCTAACCCGTACGCTAACACTAACCCGCGCTCTCACACGTACGCTCCCCCTAAAGCGTTGTCGTACCCTCAACTGGACCCTAAACCGTTCCCGTCCCCTAGCCCTAACCCTAGCCCAACCCTAAATCTTAAACTTCCGCGAAGCCTGACCCTCACCGTCCCCTAATCCTAACCCGTACGCAAACGCTAACCCACGCCCTCACACGTACGCTCCCCATAAAGCGTTGTCGTACCCTCACCTGTACCCTAAACCGTCCCCATCCCCTAAACCTAACCCTAGCCTGTCCCTAACCCTAACACTTCCCCGAAGCCTGACCCTCACCAGTCCCCTAATCCTAACCCGTACGCTGACACTAACAGGCGCCCTCACACGTATGCTCCCCCTAAAGCTTTGTCGTACCCTCACGTGGACCCTAAACCGTCCCCGTCCCCTAACCCTAACCCTAGCCCAAACCCTAACCCTAACCCTTCCCCGAAGCCTGACCCTCACCCGTCCCCTAATCCTAACCTGTACGCTAATGCTAACCCATGCCCTCACACGTACGCTCCCCCTAAAGCGATGTCGTACACTCATCTGGACGCTAAACCGTCCCGGTCCCCTAACCCTAAACCTAGCCCGATCCCTAACCCTAAACCTTCCCCGAAGCCTGACCCTCACCCGTCCCCTAATCCTCACAAGTACGCTAACACTGACCCGCGCTCTCACAACTACGCTACCCCTAAAGCGTTGTCATACCCTCACCTGGACCCTCAACCGTCCGCGTCCCCTAACCCTAACCCTAACCCTAAGCCGAACCCTAACCCTAACCCTTCCACGAAGCCTGACCCTCACCCGTCCCCTAATCCTAACCCGTACGCTAACACTCACCCACGCCCACACACGTACGCTCCCCCTAAAGCGTTGTCGTACCCTCACCTGGACCCTAAACCGTCCTCGTCCCCTAACCCTAACCCTAGACTGAACCCTAACCCTAAACCTTCCCTGAATCCTGACCCTCACCCGTCCCCTAATCCTAACCCGTACGCTCACACTAACCCGCGCCCTCACACGTACGTTTCCCCTAAAGCGTTGTCGTACCCTCACCTGGACCCTAACCCGTCCCCGTCCCCTAACCCTAACCCTAGCCCGAACCCTAACACTAACCTTTTCCCGAAGCCTTCCCCTCACCCGTCACCTAATCCTAACCTGTACACTCACACTAACCCGTGCCCTCTCACGTACGCTCCCCCTAAACCATTGTCGTACCCTCACCTGGACCCTAAACCGTCCCCGTCCCCTAACCCTAACCCTAGCCCTAACCCTAACCCTAACACTTCCCCGAAGCCTGATCCAACACGTCCCCTAATCCTAACCCGTACGCTAACGCTAATCCACTCCCTCACACGTATGCTAAACCTAAAGCGTTGTCGTTCCCTCACCTGGACCCTAAAAAGTCACCATCCCCTAAACCTAACCCTAGCCCGAACCCTAACCCTAACGATTCCCCGAAGCCTGACACTCACCTGTCCCCTAATCTTAATCCGTACGCTAACACTAACATGCGCCCTCACACGTACGCTCCATCTAAAGCGTTGTCGTACCCTCACCTGGACCCTAAACCGTCCCCGTCCCCTAACCCTAACCCTAGGCCGAACCCTAACCTTAACCCTTCCCCGAATCCTGACCCTCACCCGTCCCCAAATCCTAACCCGTATGCTAACACTAACCAGCGCTCTCACACTTACGCTCCCCTTAAAGCGTTGTCGTAAACTCACATGAACCCTGAACCGTCCCGGTCCCCTAACCTTAACCCTAGCCTGATCCCTAAACCTAACCCTTCCCCGAAGCCTGACCTTCACCCGTCCCCTAATCCTAACCTGTACGCTAACACTGACATGCGCCCTCACAAGTACGCTACCCCTAAAGCGTTGTCATACCCTAACCTGGACCCTCAACCGTCCCAGTACCCGTCCCCTAACCCTAGCCCGAACACTAACCCTAACACTTCCCCGAATCCTGACCCTCACCCGTCCCCTAATCCTCACCCGTACGCTAACACTAACCCGCGCCCTCACACGTACACTCCCCCTAAAGCGTTGTCGTACCCTCACCTGGACCCTAAACCGTCCCCGTCCCCTAACCCTAACCTTAGCCCGAACCCTAACCCTAACCCTTCCCCGAAGCCTGACCCTCACCCGTACCCTAATCCTAACCCGTACGCAAACGCTAACCCACGCCCTCACACGTACGCTCCCCCTAAAGCGTTGTCGTACCCTCACCTGTACCCAAACCGTCCCCATCCCCTAACCTTAACCCTAGCCTCTCCCTAACCCTAACACTTCCCCGAAGCCTGACCCTCATCAGTCCCATAATCCTAACCCGTACGCTGACACTAACACGCGCCCTCACACGTATGCTCCCCCTAAAGCTTTGTCGTACCCTCACGTGGACCCTAAACCATCCTCGCCCCCTAACCCTAACCCTAGCCCAAACCCTAACCCTAAACCTTCCCCAAAGCCTGAACCTCACCCGTGCCCTAATCCTAACCCGTACGCTAACAATAACCCGCGCCCTCACACGTACGCTCCCCCTAAAGTGTTGTCGTACACTCACCTGGACCCTAAATCGTCCCCATCCACTAACCCTAACCCTAGCCCGAACCCTAATGCTAAACGTTCCCCGAGCCTGACCCTCACCCGTCCCCTAATCCTAACTCATACGCTAACACTAACCCGCGCTCTCACTCATACGTTACCATAAAGCGTTGTCGTCCCCTCACCTGGACCCTAAACCGTCCCCGTGCCCTATCACTAACCCTAGCCCGAACCCTAAACCGAACACTTCCCTGAAGCCTGGCCCTCACCCGTCCCCTTATCCTTACTCGTACGCTAACACTAACCGGCGCCCTCACCCATACCCTCCCCATAAAGCGTTGTCATACCCTCACCTGGACCCTAAACCGTCCCCGTCCCCTAACCCTAACCCTAGGCCGAACCATAACCCTAGCCCTTCCTCGAAGCCTGACCCTCACCCGTCCCCTAATCCTAACCCGTACGCTAACGCTAACCCGCGCCCTCACATGTACGCTCCCCCTAAAGCGTTCTCGTACCCTCACGTGGACCCTAAACCGTCCCCGTCCCCTAACCCTAACCCTAGCCCGAACCCTAAGCCTAACAATTCCCCGAAGCCTGAACCTCACCCATGCCCTAATCCTAACCCGTACGCTAACACTAACCCGCGCCGTCACAAGTACGCTCCCCCTAAAGCGTTGTCATACCCTCACCTGGACTCTCAACCGTCCCCGTCCCCTAAGCCTATCCCTAGCCCGAACCCTAACCCTAACCCTTCCACGAAGCCTGACCCTCACCCGTCCCCTAATCCTAACTCGTACGCTAAGACTCACCCGCGCCCTCACACGTACGCTCCCCCTAAAGCGTTGTCGTACCCTCACCTGGACCCTAAACCGTCCCCGTCCCCTAACCCTAACCCTAGACTGAACCCTAACCCTAAACCTTTCCTGAAGACTGACCCTCACCCGTCCCCTAATCTTAACCCGTACGCTCACACTAACCTGCACGCTCACACGTACGCTCCCCCTCAAGCGTTGTCGTACCCTCACCTGGATCCTAAACCGTCCCCGTCCCCTAACCCTAACCCTAGCCCGAACCCTAACCCTAACCCTTCCCCAAGCCTTCCCCTCACCCGTCCCCTAATCCTAAACCATACGCTCACACTAACCCGCGCCCTCACACGTACGCTCCCCCTAAACCGTTTTCGTACCCTCACCTGGACCCTAAACCGTCCCCGTCCCCTAACCCTAACCCTAGCCCCAAACCTAACCCTAACCCTTCCCCGAATCCTTCCCCTCACCCGTCCCCTAATCCTAACCCGTACGCTCACACTAACCCGTGTCCTCACACGTACGCTCCCCTTAAACCGTTGTCGTACCCTGACGTGGACCCTAAACCGTCCCCGTCCCCTAAACTTAAACCTAGCCTGAACCCTAACCCTAACCCTTTCCCGAAGCCTTCCCCTCACCCGTCCCCTAATCCTAACCCGTACGCTCACACTAACCCGTGCCCTCTCACGTACGCTCCCCTGAAACCGTTGTCGTACCCTCACCTGGACCCTAAACCGTCCCCGTCCCCTAACCCTAACCCTAGCCCGAACCCTAACCCTAACACTTCCCCGAAGCCTTCCCCTCACCCGTCCCATAATCGTAAGCCGTACGCTCAAACTAACCCACGCCCTCACACGTACGCTGCCCCTAAAGCGTTGTCGTACCCTCACCTGGACCCTCAACCATCCCCTTCTCCTAACCCTTACCCTAGAGCGAAACCTAAGCCTGACCCTTCCCCGAAGCCTGACCCAACACGTCCCCTAATCCTAACCCGTACGCTAACGCTAATCCGCTCCCTCACACGTATGCTAAACCTAAAGCGTTGTCGTACCCTCACCTGGACCCTAAACCGTCACCATCCCCTAAACCTAACCCTAGCCCGAACCCTAACCCTAACGATTCCCCGAAGCCTGACACCCACCTGTCCCCTAATCCTAATCCGTACGCTAACACTAACACGCGCCCTCACACGTACGCTCCATCTAAAGCGTTGTCGTACCCTCACCTGGACCCTAAACCGTCCCCGTCCCCTAACCCTAACCCTAGGACGAACCCTAACCTTAACCCTTCCCCGAAACCTGACCCTCACCCGTCCCCTAATCCTAACCCGTACGCTAACACTAACCCGCGCTCTCACACGTACGCTCCCCCTAAAGCGTTGTCGTACCCTCAACTGGACCCTAAACCGTTCCCGTCCCCTAGCCCTAACCCTAGCCCAACCCTAAATCTTAAACTTCCGCGAAGCCTGACCCTCACCGTCCCCTAATCCTAACCCGTACGCAAACGCTAACCCACGCCCTCACACGTACGCTCCCCATAAAGCGTTGTCGTACCCTCACCTGTACCCTAAACCGTCCCCATCCCCTAAACCTAACCCTAGCCTGTCCCTAACCCTAACACTTCCCCGAAGCCTGACCCTCACCAGTCCCCTAATCCTAACCCGTACGCTGACACTAACAGGCGCCCTCACACGTATGCTCCCCCTAAAGCTTTGTCGTACCCTCACGTGGACCCTAAACCGTCCCCGTCCCCTAACCCTAACCCTAGCCCAAACCCTAACCCTAACCCTTCCCCGAAGCCTGACCCTCACCCGTCCCCTAATCCTAACCTGTACGCTAATGCTAACCCATGCCCTCACACGTACGCTCCCCCTAAAGCGATGTCGTACACTCATCTGGACGCTAAACCGTCCCGGTCCCCTAACCCTAAACCTAGCCCGATCCCTAACCCTAAACCTTCCCCGAAGCCTGACCCTCACCCGTCCCCTAATCCTCACAAGTACGCTAACACTGACCCGCGCTCTCACAACTACGCTACCCCTAAAGCGTTGTCATACCCTCACCTGGACCCTCAACCGTCCGCGTCCCCTAACCCTAACCCTAACCCTAAGCCGAACCCTAACCCTAACCCTTCCACGAAGCCTGACCCTCACCCGTCCCCTAATCCTAACCCGTACGCTAACACTCACCCACGCCCACACACGTACGCTCCCCCTAAAGCGTTGTCGTACCCTCACCTGGACCCTAAACCGTCCTCGTCCCCTAACCCTAACCCTAGACTGAACCCTAACCCTAAACCTTCCCTGAATCCTGACCCTCACCCGTCCCCTAATCCTAACCCGTACGCTCACACTAACCCGCGCCCTCACACGTACGTTTCCCCTAAAGCGTTGTCGTACCCTCACCTGGACCCTAACCCGTCCCCGTCCCCTAACCCTAACCCTAGCCCGAACCCTAACACTAACCCTTCCCCGAAGCCTGACCCTCACCCGTACCCTAATCCTATCACGTACGCTAACACTAACCCAGGCCCTCACACCTACGCTACCCCTAAAGCGTTGTCGTACCCTCACCTGGACCCTAACCCGTTCGCGTCCCCAACCCTAACCCTAGCCCGAACCCTAACCCTTCCCCTTCCCCGAAGCCTGACCCTCACCCGTCCCCTAATCCTAACGCGTACGCAAACGCTAACCCATGCCCCCACACATACGCTCCCCATAAAGCGTTTTCGTACCTTCACCTGGACCCTAAACCGTCCCCGACCCCTAAGCCTAACCCTAGACCGAACCCTAACCTTAAACCTTCCCCGAAACCTGACCCTCACCCGTCCCCTAATCCTAACCCGTACGCTAACGCTAACCCGCGCCCTCACACGTACGCTCCCCCTAAAGCGTTGTCGTACCCTCACCTGGACCCTAAACCGTCCCCGTCCCCTAACCCTAACCCTACCCCGAACCCTAACCCTAACCCTTCCCAGAAACCTGACCCTCACCCGTCCCCTAATCCTAACCCGTACGCTAACACTAACCCGCGCCCTCACACGTACGCTCCCCCTAAAGCGTGGTTGTACCCTCACCTGGACCCTAAACCGTCCCCGTCCCCTAAACCTAAACCTAGCCCGAACCCTAACCCTAACCCTACCCCGAAGCCTGACCCTCACCCGTCCACTAATCCTAACACGTACACTCACGCTAACCCACGCGCTCACACGTACGCTCCCCCTAAAGCGTTGTCATACATTCACCTGGACCCTAAACCGTCCCTGTCCCCTAACCCTAACCCTAGCCCAAACCCTAACCCTAACTATTCCCCGAAGCCTGACCCCTACCCGTCCCCTAATCCTAACCCGTACGCTAAAGCTAACTTACGCCCTCACACGTACGCACCCCCTAAAGCGTTCTCGTACCCTCACCTGGACACTAAACAGTCCCCGTCCCCTAACTCTAACCCTAGCCCGAACCCTAACCCTAACGATTCCCCGAAGCCTGACACTCACCCGTCACCAAATCCTAATCCGTATGCTAACACTAACACGCGCCCTCACACGTACGCTCCATCTAAAGCGTTGTCGTACCCTCACCAGGACCCTAAACCGTCCCCGTCCCTTAAACCTAACCCTTCCCCGAAGCCTTCCCCTCACCCGTCCTCTAATCCTAACCTGTACGCTAACGCTAACCTACACCCTCACATGTACGCTCCCCCAAAGCGTTGTCGTACCCTCACCTGGACACTAAACCGTCCCCGTCTCCTAACTCTAACCCTATCGCGAACCCTAATCCTAACCCTTCCCCGAAGCCTGACTCTCACCCGTCGCCTAATCCTAACCTGTACGCTCTCGCTAAACCACGCCCTCACACGTACGCTCCCCCTAAAGCATTGTCGTATACTCACCTGGACCCTAAACCGTCCCCGTCCCCGTCCCCTAACCCCAGCCCGAACCCTAACCCTAACCCTTCCCCGAAGCCTTCCCCTCACCCGTCCCCTAAGGCTAACCCGTACGCTCACACTAACCCACGCCCTCACACTTACGCTCCCCATGAAGCGTTGTCGTACCCTCACCTGGACCCTAAACCGTCCCCATCCCCTAACCCTAACCCTAGACCGAACCCTAACCCTAACCCTTTCCCGAATCCTTCCCCTCACCCGTCCCCTAATCCTAACCCGTACGCTCAAACTAACCCAGGGCCTCACACGTACGCTCCCCCTAAAGCGTTGTCGTACCCTCATCTGGACCCTAAACCATCCCCTTCCCCTAACCCTAACCCTAGACCGAAACCTGACCCTAACCCTTCCCCGAAGCCTTCCCCTCACCCGTCCCCTAATCCTAACCCGTACGCTCAAACTAACCCAGGGCCTCACACGTACGCTCCCCCTAAAGCGTTGTCGTACCCTCATCTGGACCCTAAACCATCCCCTTCCCCTAACCCTAACCCTAGACCGAAACCTAAGCCTAACCCTTCCCCGAAGCCTTTCCCAACACGTCCCCTAATCCTAACCCGTACGCTAACGCTAATCAGCGCCCTCACACGTATGCTAAACCTAAAGCATTGTCGTACCCTCACCTGGACCCTAAACCGTCACCATCCCCTAAACCTCACCCTAGCCCGAACCCTAACCCTAACGATTCCCCGAAGCCTGACACTCACCCGTCCCCTAATCCTAACACGTACCCGCACACTAACCCATGCCCTCACACGTACGGACCCCCTAAACCGTTGTCGTACCCTCACCTGGACCCTAAACCGTCCCCATCGCCTAACCCTAACCCTAGCCCGAACCCCAACCCTAACGCTTCCCCGAAGCCTTCCCCTCACTCACCCGTCCCCTAATCCTAACACGTATTCTCACACTAACCCGCGCCCTCACACATTCGCTCCCCCTAAATCGTTGTCGTACTCTCACCTGGAACCTAAACCGTTCCCGTCCCCTAACCCTAACCCTAGCCCGAACCCCAACCCTAACGCTTCCCCGAAGCCTTCCCCTCACTCACCCGTCCCCTAATCCTAACACGTATTCTCACACTAACCCACGCCCTCACACATTCGCTCCCCCTAAATCGTTGTCGTACTCTCACCTGGAACCTAAACCGTCCCCGTCCCCTAACCCTAACCCTAGCCCGAACCCTAACCGTAACCCTTCCCCGAAGCCTTCCCCTCACCCGTCCCCTAATCCTATCCCGTAAGGTCACACTAACCCGCGCCGTCACACGTTCGCTCCCCCTAAACCGCTGACGTACCCTCACCTGGACCCTAAACCGTCCCCGTCCCCTAACCCTAACCCTAGCCTGAACCCTAACCCTAACCCTTCCCTGAAGCCTTCCCCTCACCCGTCCCCTAATCCTAACCCTTACGCTCACACTAACCCGCGCTCTCACATGTAACCTCCCCCTAAAGCGTTGTCGTACCCTCACCTGGACCCTAAACCGTCCCTGTCCCCTAACCCTTACCCTAGCCCGATCCCTAACCCTAACCCTTCCCCGAAACCTTCCCCTCACCCCTCCCCTAATCCTAACCCGTACGCTCACACTAACCCACGCCCTCACACGTACGCTCCGCCGAAACCGTTGTCGTACCCTGACCTGGACCCTAAACCCTCCCCGTCCCCTAACCCTAACCCTAGCCCAAACCCTAAACGTAAACCTTCCCCGAAGCCTTCCTCTCACCCGTTCCCTAATCCTAACCGTACGGTGACACTAACCTGCGCCCTCACACGTACGCTCCCCCTAAACCGTTGTCGTACCCTCATCTGGACCCTAAGCCGTCCCCGTCCCCTAACCCTAACCCTAGCCCGAACCCTAACCCTAACCCTTCCCCGAAGCCTTCCCCTCACCCGTCCCCTAATCCTAACCCGTACCCTCACACTAACCCACGCCCTCACACGTACGCACCCCCTAAACCGTTGTCGTACCCTCACCTGGACCCTAAACCGTCCCCATCGCCTAACCCTAACCCTAGCCCGAACCCTAACCCTAAACCTTCCCCAAAGCCTTCCCCTCACCCGTCCCCTAATCCTAACACGTACTCTCACACTAACCCGCGCCCTCACACATTCGCTCCCCCTAAACCGTTGTGGTACGCTCTCCTGGACCCTAAACCGTCCCCGTCCCCTAACCCTAAACCTAGCCCGAACCCTAACCGTAACCCTTCCCCGAAGCCTTCCCCTCACCCGTCCCCTAATCCTAACCCCTATGCTCACACTAACCCACGCCCTCACACGTACTCTCCCCCTAAAGCGTTGTCGTACCATCACCTGGACCCTAAACCGTCCCCATGCCCTAACTCTAAACCTAGCCCGTCCCCTAACCGTAACCCTTCCCCGAAGCCTTCCCCTCACCCGTCCCCTAATCCCGTCCCGTACCCTCACTCTAACCCGCGCCCTCACACGTACGCTCCCCTTAAACCTTTGTCGTACTCTCACCGGGACCCTAAACCGTCCCCGTCCCCTAACCCTAATTCTAGCCCGAACCCTAACCCTAACCCTTCCCCGAAGCCTTCCCCTCACCCGTCCCCTAATCCTAACCCGTACACTCACACTAACCCGCGCCCTCACACCTACGCTCCCCCTAAAGCGTTGTCGTACCCTCACCTGGACCCTAAACAGTCCCCGTCCCCTAACCCTAACCCTAGCCCGAACCCTAACCCTAACACTTCTCTGAAGCCTTCCCCTCACCCGTCCTCTTATCCTAACCCGTACGCTAACGCTAACCCACACCCTCACATGTACGCTCCCCCAAAGTGTTGTCGTACCCTCACCTGGACACTAAACCGTCCCCGTCTCCTAACTCTAACCCTACCGCGAACCCTAACCCTAACCCTTCCCCGAAGCCTGACTCTCAACCGTCGCTTAATCCTAACCTGTACGCTCTCGCTAAACGGCGCCCTCACACGTACGCTCCCCCTAAAGCATTGTCGTACCCTCACCTGGACCTTAAACCTTCCGCGTCCCCGTCCCCTAACCCCAGCCCGAACCCTAACCCTAACCCTTCCCCGAAGCCTTCCCCTCACCCGTCCCCTAATCCTAAACCGTACGCTCACACTAACCCACGCCCTCACACTTACGCTCCCCCTAAACCGTTGTCGTACCCTCACCTGGACCCTAAACCGTCCCCTTCCCCTAACCCTAACACTAGCCCGAACCCTAACCCTAACACTTCCCCGAAGCCTTCCCCTCACCCGTCCCCTAATCCTAACCCGTACGCTCACACTAACCTGCGCCCTCACACGTACGCTCCCCCTGAAGCGTTGTCGTACCCTCACCTGGACCCTAAACCATCCGCGTCCCCTAACCCTAACCCTAGCCCGAAACCTAACTCTAACCCTTCCCTGAAGCCTTCCCCTCACCCGTCCCCTAATCCTAACCCGTACGCTCACACTAACCCGCGCCCTCACACGTACACTCCCCCTAAATCGTTGTCGTACCCTCACCTGGACCCTAAACCATCCGCGTCCACTAACCCTAACCCTAGCCCGAAACCTAACACTTCCCCGAAGCCTTCCCCTCACACGTCCCCTATTCCTAACCCGTACGCTCACACTAAAACGCGCGCTCACACGTACACTCCCCCTAAACCATTGTCGTACCCTCATCTGGACCCTAAACCGTCCCCGTCCCCTAACCCTAACCCTAGCCCGAACCCTAACCCTCACCCTTCCCTGAAGCCTTCCCCTCACCCGTCCCCTAATCCTAACCTGTACGCTCACACTAACCCGTGCCCTCACACGTACGCTCGCGCTAAACCGTTGTCGTACCCTCACCTGGACCCTAAACCATCCCCGTCCCCTAACCCTAACCCTAGCCCGAAACCTAACCCTAACCCTTCCCCGAAGCCTTCCCCTCACCCGTCCCCTAATCCTAACCCGTACGCTCAAACTAACCCCGGGCCTCACACGTACGCTCCCCCTAATGCGTTGTCGTACCCTCATCTGGACCCTAAACCATCCCCTTCCCCTAACCCTAACCCTAGACCGAAACCTAAGCCTAACCCTTCCCCGAAGCCTTTCCGAACACGTCCCATAATCCTAACCCGTACGTTAACGCTAATCTGCGCCCTCACACGTATGCTAAACCTAAAGCATTGTCGTACCCTCACCTGGACCCTAAACCGTCACCATCCCCTAAACCTCACCCTAGCCCGAACCCTAACCCTAACGATTCCCCGAAGCCTGACACTCACCCGTCCCCTAATCCTAATCTTTACGCTAACACTAACACGCGCCCTGAAACGTACGCTCCATCTAAAGCGTTGTCGTACCCTCACCTGGACCCTAAACCGTCCCCGTCCCCTAACCCTAACCGTAGCCCAAACCCTAACCCTAACACTTCCCCGAAGCCTTCCCCTCACCCGTCCCCTAATCCTAAACCGTACCCTCACACTAACCCACGCCCTCACACGTACGCACCCCCTAAACCGTTGTCGTACCCTCACCTGGACCCTAAACCGTCCCCATCGCCTAACCCTAACCCTAGCCCGAACCCCAACCCTAACGCTTCCCCGAAGCCTTCCCCTCACTCACCCGTCCCCTAATCCTAAAACGTACTCTCACACTAACCCGCGCCCTCACACATTCGCTCCCCCTAAATCGTTGTCGTACTCTCACCTGGAACCTAAACCGTTCCCGTCCCCTAACCCTAACCCTAGCCCGAACCCTAACCCTAACCCTTCCCCGAAGCCTTCCCCTCACCCGTCCCCTAATCCTAACCCGTACGCTCACACTAACCCGCGCCCTCACACGTACGCTCCCCCTGAACCGTTGTCGTACCCTCATCTGGATCGTAAACCGTCCCCGTCCCTTAACCCTAACCCTTCCCCGAAGCCTTCCCCTCACCCGTCCTCTAATCCTAACCCGTACGCTAACGCTAACCCACACCCTCACATGTACGCTCCCCCAAAGTGTTGTCGTACCCTCACCTGGACACTAAACCGTCCCCGTCTCCTAACTCTAACCCTACCGCGAACCCTATCCCTAACCCTTCCCCGAAGCCTGACTCTCAACCGTCGCTTAATCCTAACCTGTACGCTCTCGCTAAATGGCGCCCTCACACGTACGCTCCCCCTAAAGCATTGTCGTACCCTCACCTGGACCCTAAACCTTCCCCGTCCCCGTCCCCTAACCCCAGCCCGAACCCTAACCCTAACCCTTCCCCGAAGCCTTCCCCTCACCCGTCCCCTAATCCTAAACCGTACGCTCACACTAACCCACGCCCTCACACTTACGCTCCCCCTAAACCGTTGTCGTACCCTCACCTGGACCCTAAACCGCCCCCTTCCCCTAACCCTAACCCTAGCCCGAACCCTAACCCTAACACTTCCCCGAAGACTTCCCCTCACCCGTCCCCTAATCCTAACCCGTACGCTCACACTAACCCGCGCCCTCACACGTACGCTCCCCCTGGAGCGTTGTCGTACCCTCACCTGGACCCTAAACCATCCGCGTCCCCTAACCCTAACCCTAGCCCGAAACCTAACTCTAACACTTCCCCAAAGCCTTCCCCTCACCCGTCCCCTAATCCTAACCCGTACGCTCACAATAACCCGCGCCCTCACACGTACACTCCCCCTAAATCGTTGTCGTACCCTCACCTGGACCCTAAACCGTCCGCGTCCCCTAACCCTAACCCTAGCCCGAAACCTAACACTTCCCCGAAGCCTTCCCCTCACCCGTCCCCTATTCCTAACCCGTACGCTCACACTAAAACGCGCCCTCACACGTACACTCCCACTAAACCATTGTCGTACCCTCATCTGGACCCTAAACCATCCCCGTCCCCTAACCCTAACCCTAGCCCGAACCCTAACCCTCACCCTTCCCTGAAGCCTTCCCCTCACCCGTCCCCTAATCCTAACCTGTACGCTCACACTAACCCGTGCCCTCACACGTACGCTCGCGCTAAACCGTTGTCGTACCCTCACCTGGACCCTAAACCATCCCCGTCCCCTAAACCTAACCCTAGCCCGAAACCTAACCCTAACCCTTCCCCGAAGCCTTCCCCTCACCCGTCCCCTAATCCTAACCCGTACGCTCAAACTAACCCAGGGCCTCACACGTACGCTCCCCCTAAAGCGTTGTCGTACCCTCATCTGGACCCTAAACCATCCCCTTCCCCTAACCCTAACCCTAGACCGAAACCTAAGCCTAACCCTTCCCCGAAGCCTTTCCAAACACGTCCCCTAATCCTAACCCGTACGCTAACGCTAATCTGCGCCCTCACACGTATGCTAAACCTAAAGCATTGTCGTACCCTCACCTGGACCCTAAACCGTCACCATCCCCTAAACCTAACCCTAGCCCGAAACCTAACCCTTCCCCGAAGCCTTCCCCACACCCGTCCCGTAAATCTAACGCGTACGCTCACACTAACCCGCGCCCTCACACGTACACTCCCCCTAAACCGTTGTCGTACCCTCACCGTGACCCTAAACCGTACCCGTAACGTAACCCTAACCCTAGGCCGAACCCTAACCCTAACACTTCCCCGAAGCCTTCCCCTCACCCGTCCCCTAATCGTAACCCGTACGCTCACACTAACCCATGCCCTCACACGTATGCTCCCCCTGAACCGTTGTCGTACCCTCATCTGGATCGTAAACCGTCCCCGTCCCTTAACCCTAACCCTTCCCCGAAGCCTTCCCCTCACCCGTCCCCTAATCCTAACCCGTACGCTCACACTAACCCGCACCCTCACACGTACGCTCCCCGTAAACCGTTGTCCTCCACTCACCTGGACCCTAAACCGTCCCCGTCCCCTAACCCTAACCCTAGCCCGAACCCTAACCCTAACACTTCCCCGAAGGCTTCCCCTCACCCGTCCCCTAATCCTAACGCGTACGCTCAAAGTAACCCACGCCCTCACACGTACGCTCCCCCTAAACCGTTGTCGTACCCTCACCTGCACCCTAAACCGTCCCCGTCCCCTAAACGTAACCCTAGCCCGAGCCCTAACCCTAACCCTTCCCCGAAGCCTTCCCCTCACCCGTCCACAATCCTAACCCATACGCTCACACTAACCCGCGCCCTCACACGTACGCTCCCCCAAAGCGTTGTCGTACCCTCACCTGGACTCTAAACTGTCCCTGTCCCCTAACCCTAACCCTAGCCCGAACCCTAACCCTAACCCTTCCCCAACACGTCCCCTAATCCTAACCCGTACGCTCACACTAACCCACGCCCTCACACGTACTCTCCCCCTAAACCGTTGTCGTACCCTCACCTGGACCCTAAACCGTCCCCATACCCTAACTCTAACCCTAGACCGAACCCTAACCGTAACCCTTCCCCGAAGCCTTCCCCTCACCCGTCCCCTAATCCCATACCGTACCCTCACACTAACCCGCGCCCTCACACGTACGCTCCCCTTAAACCTTTGTCGTACTCTCACCTGGACCCTAAACCGTCCCCGTCCCCTAACCCTAACCCTAGCCCGAACCCTAACCCTAACCCTTCCCCGAAGCCTTCCCCTCACCCGTCCCCTAATCCTAACCCGTACGCTCACAGTAACCCGCGCCCTCACACATACGCTCCCCCTAAACCGTTGTCGTACCCTGACCTGGACCCTAAACCGTCCCCGTCCCCTAACCTTAACCCTAGACCGAACCCTAACCCTAACCCTTCCCCGAAGCCTTCCCTCACCCGACCCCTAATCCTAACCCGTACGCTCACACTAACCCACGCCCTCACACGTACTCTCCCCCAAACCGTTGTCGTACCCTCACCTGGACACTAAACCGTCCCCGTCCCCTAACCCTAACCCTAGCCCGAACCCTAAACCTAACACTTCCCTGAAGCCTTCCCCTCACCCGTCCCCTAATCCGAACCCGTACGCTCACACTAACCCGCGCCCTCACACGTACCCTTCCCCTAAAGCGTTGTCATACCCTCACCTGGACCCTAAACCGTCCCCGTCCCCTAACCCTAATCCTAGCCCGAACCCTAACCCTAACCCTTCCCCGAAGCCTTCCCCTCACCCGTCCCCTAATCCTAACCCGTACGCTCACACTAACCCGCGCCCTCACACGTACGCACCCCCTAAACCGTTCTCGTACCCTCACGTGGACCCTAAACCGTCCCTGTCCCCTAACCTTGACCCTAGCCCGAACCCTAACCCTAACACTTCCCTAAAGCCTTCCCCTCACCCGTCCCCTAATCCTAACCCGTACGCTCACACTAACCCGCGCCCTCACACGTACCCTCCCCCTAAAGCGTTGTCATACCCTCACCTGGACCCTAAACTGTCTCCGTCCCCTAACCCTAACCCTAGCCCGAACCCTAAGCCTAACACTTCCCTGAAGCCTTCCCCTCACCCGTCCCCCAATCCTAACCCATACGCTCACACTAACCCTCACGCTCACACGTACGCTCCCCCTACACCTTTGTCGTACCCTCACGTGGACCCTAAACCGTCCCCGTCCCCTAACCCTAATCCTAGCCCGAACCCTAACCCTAACCCTTCCCCGAAACCTTCCCCTCACCCGTCCCCTAATCCCAACCCGTACGCTCTCACTAACCCGCGCCCTCACACGTACGCTCCCCCTAAACCGTTGTCGTATCCTCATCTGGACCGTAAACCGTCCCCGTCCCTTAACCCTAAACCTTCCCCGAAGCCTTCCCCTCACCCGTCCCCTAATCCTAACCCGTACGCTCACACTAACCCGCGCCCTCACACGTACGCTCCCCCTAAACCATTGTCGTACACTCACCTGGACCCTAAACCGTCCCCGTCCCCTAACCCTAACCCTAGCCGGAACCCTAAACCTAACCCTTCCCCGAAGCCTTCCCCTCACCCGTCCCCTAATCCTAACCCGTACGCTCACACTAACCCGCGCCCTCACACGTATGCTCCCCCTAAACCGTTGTCGTACCCTCACCTGGACCCTAAACCGTCCCCTTCCCCGTCCCCTAACCCTAGCCCGAACCCTAACACTAACCATTCCCCGAAGCCTTCCCCTCACACGTCCCCTAATCCTAACCCGTACGCTCACACTAACCAGCACCCTCACACGTACGCTCCCCCTAAACTGTTGTCGTACCCTCATCTGGACCCTAAACCGTCCTCGTACCCTAATACTAACCCTAGCCCGAACACTAACCCTAAAACATCCCCGAAGCCTTCCCCTCACCCGTCCCCTAATCCTAACCCGTACGCTCACACTAACCCTCACGCTCACACGTACGCTCCCCCTACACCGTTGTCGTACCCTCACCTGGACCCTAAACCGTCCCCGTCCCCTAACCCTAACCCTAGCCCAAACCCTAACCCTAACACTTCCCTGAAGCCTTCCCCTCACCCGTCCCCTAATCCTAACCCATACGCTCACACTAACCCGCGCCCTCACACGTACCCTCCCCCTAAAGAGTTGTCATACCCTCACCTGGACCCTAAACCGTCCCCGTCCCCTAACCCTAATCCTAGCCCGAACCCTAAACCTAACACTTCCCTGAAGCCTTATCCTCACCCGTCCCCTAATCCTAACCTGTACGCTCACACAAACCCGCGCCCTCACACGTACCCTCCCCATAAAGCGTTGTCATACCCTCACCTGGACCCTAAACCGTCCCCGTCCCCTAACCCTGACCCTAGCACGCACCCTAACCCTAACACTTCCCTGAAGCCTTCCCCTCACACGTCCCCTAATCCTAACCCGTACGCTCACACCAACCCACGCCCTCACACGTACCCTCCCCCTAAAGCGTTGTCATACCCTCACCTGGACCCTAAACCGTCCCCGTCCCCTAACCCTAACCCAAGCCCGAACCCTAACCCTAAACCTTCCCCGAAGCCTTCCCCTCACCCGTCCCCTAATCCTAACCAGTACGCTCACACTAACCCGCGCCCTCACACGTACGCTCCCCCTAAAGCGTTGTCGTACCCTCACCTGGACCCTAAACCGTCCCCATCCCCTAACACTAACCCTAGACCGAACCCTAACCCTAACCCTTCCCCGAAGCCTTCCCGTCACCCGTCCCTAATCCTAACTCGTACGCTCACACTAACCCGCGCCCTCACACGTTCACTCCCCCTAAACCGTACTCGTACCCTCACGTGGACCCTAAACCGTCCCCGTCCCCTAACCTTGACCCTAGCCCGAACCCTATCCCTAACACTTCCCTGAAGCCTTCCCCTCACCCGTCCCCTAATCCTAACCCGTACTCTCACACTAACACACGCCCTCACACGTACCCTCCCCCTAAAGCGTTGTCATACCCTCACCTGGACCCTAAACTGTCTCCGTCCCCTAACCCTAACCCTAACCCTTCCCCGAAGCCTTCCCCTCAACCGTCCCCTAATCCTTACCCGTACGCTCACACTAACCCGCGCCCTCACACGTACGCTCCCCCTAAACCGTTGTCGAACCCTCATCTGGACCCTAAACCATCCCCATCCCCTAACCCTAGCCCGAAACCTAACCCTAACCCTTCCCCGAAGTCTTCCCCTCACCCGTCCCCTAATCCTAAACCGTACGCGCACACTAACCCGCGCCCTCACACGTACCCTCCCCGTAAACCGTTGTCGTACCCTAACCTGGACCCTAAACCGTCCCCGTCCCCTAACCCTAACCCTAGCCCGAACCCTAACCCTAACCCTTCCCCAACCCGTCCCCTAATCTTAACCCGTACGCTCACACTAACCCACGCCCTCACACGTACTCTCCCCCTAAACCGTTGTCGTACCCTCACCTGGACCCTAAACCGTCCCCGTCCCCTACCCCTAACACTAGCCCGAACCCTAACCCTAACCCTTCCCCGAAGCCTTCCCCTCACCCTTCCCCGAATCCTAACCCGTACGCTCATACTAACCCGCGCCCTCACACGTACGCTCCTCCTAAATCTTTGTCGTACCCTCACCTGGACCCTAAACCGTCCCCGTCCCCTAACCGTAACCCTAGCCCGAACCCTAACCCTAACCCTTCCCCGAAGCCTTCCCCTCACCCCTCCCCTAATCCTAACCCGTACGCTCAAATTAACCCACGCCCTCACAAGTACGCTCCCCCTAAACCGTTGTCGTACCCTCACCTGCACCCTAAACCGTCCCCTTCCCCTAACACTAACCCTAGCCCAAACCCTAACCCTAAACCTTTCCCGAAGCCTTCCCCTCACCCGTCCCCTAATCCTAACCCGTACGCTCACCGTAACCCGCGCCCTCACACGTACGCTCCCCCTAAAGCGTTGTCGTACCCTCACCTGGACCATAAACCATCCCCGTCCCCTAACCCTAACCATAGCCCGAACCCTAACCCTAACCCTTCCCTGAAGCCTTCCCCTCACCCGTCCCCTAATCCTAACCAGTACGCTAACACTGACATGTGCCCTCACAAGTACGCTACCCCTAGAGCGTTGTCATACCCTAACCTGGACCCTCAACCGTCCCAGTCCCCGTCGCCTAACCCTAGCCCGAACCCTAACCCTAACCCTTCCCCGAAGCCAGACCCTCACCCGTCCCCTAATCCTAACCCGTACGCTCACACTAACCCGCGCCCTCACATGTACGCTCCCCCTAAACCGTTGTCGTACCCTTACCTGGACCCTAAACCGTCTCCGTCCCCTAACCCTAACCCTAGCCCGCACCCTAACCCTAACACTTCCCAAAAGCCTTCCCCTCACACGTCCCCTAATCCTAACCCGTACGCTCACACTAACCCGCGCCCTCACACGTACGCTCACCCTAAACCGTTGTCGTACCCTCACCTGGACCCTAAACCATCCCCGTCCCCTAACCCTAACCCTAGCCTGAACCCTAACCCTTCCCTGAAGTCTTCCCCTCACCCGTCCCCCAATCCTAACCCATACGCTCACACTAACCCTCACGCTCACACTAACGCTCCCCCTACACCTTTGTCGTACCCTCACGTGGACTCTAAACCGTCCCCGTCCCCTAACCCTAATCCTAGACCGTACCCTAACCCTAACCATTCCCCGAAGCCTTCCCCTCACCCGTCCCCTAATCCTAACCCGTACGCTCACACTAACCCGCGCCCTCACACGTACGCTCCCCCTAAACCGTTGTCGTATCCTCATCTGGACCGTAAACCGTCCCCGTCCCTTAACCGTAAACCTTCCCCGAAGCCTTCCCCTCATCCGTCCCCTAATCCTAACCCGTACGCTGACACTAACCCGCGCCCTCACACGTACGCTCCCCTTAAACCATTGTCGTACACTCACCTGGACCCTAAACCGTCCCCGTCCCCTAACCCTAACCCTAGCCGGAACCCTAAACCTAACCCTTCCCCGAAGCCTTCCCCTCACCCGTCCCCTAATCCTAACCCGTACGCTCACACTAACCCGCGCCCTCACACGTATGCTCCCCCTAAACCGTTGTCGTACCCTCACCTGGACCCTAAACCGTCCCCTTCCCCGTCCCCTAACCCTAGCCCGAACCCTAACACTAACCATTCCCCGAAGCCTTCCCCTCACACGTCCCCTAATCCTAACCCGTACGCTCACACTAACCAGCGCCCTCACACGTACGCTCCCCCTAAACCGTTGTCGTACCCTCACCTGGACCCTAAACCGTCCTCGTCCCCTAATACTAACCCTAGCCCGAACAGTAACCCTAAAACATCCCCGAAGCCTTCCCCTCACCCGTCCCGTAATCCTAACCCGTACGCTCACACTAACCAGCGCCCTCACACGTACGCTCCCCCTAAACCGTTGTCGTACCCTCACCTGGACCCTAAACCATCCCCGTCCCCTAACCCTAACCGTAGCCCGAACCCTAACCTTTCCCTGAAGCCTTCCCCTCATCCATCCCCTAATCCTAACCGATACGCTCACACTAACCCTCACGCTCACACATACGCTCCCCCTAAACCGTTGTCGTACCCTCACCTTTACCCTAAACAGTCCCCATCCCCTAAAACTAACCCTAGCCCGAACCCTAACCCTAACCCTTCCCCGAAGCCTTCCCCTCACCCATCCCCTAATCCTAACCCGTACGCTCACACTAACCCGGGTCCTCACACGTACGCTCCCCCTAAACCGTTGTCGTACCGTCACCTGGACCCTAAACCGTCCCCGTCCCTTAAACCTAACACTTCCCCGAAGCCTTCCCCTCACCCGTCCCCTAATCCTAACCTGTACGCTCACACTAACCCGCGCCCTCACACATACGCTCCCCCTAAACCGTTGTCGTACCCTCACCTGGACCCTAAACCGTCCCCGTCCCCTAACCCTAACCCTAGACCGAACCCTAATCCTAACCCTTCCCCAAATCCTTACCTTCACCCGTCCCCTAATCCTAACCCGTACGCTCACACTAACCCGCGCCCTCACACGTTCACTACCCCTAAACCATTGTCGTACCCTCACCTGGACCCTAAACCGTCCCCATCCCCTAACCCTAACCCTAGCCCGAACACTAACCCTAACACTTCCCCAAAGCTTTCCTCTCACCCGTCCCCTAATCCTAACCCGTATGCTCACACTAACCCACGCCCTCACACGTACTCTCCCCCTAAACCGTTCTCGTATCCTCATCTGGACCATAAACCGTCCCCGTCCCTTAACCCTAACACTTCCCCGAAGCCTTCCCCTCACCCGTCCCCTAATCCTAACCCATACGCTCACACTAACCCACTCCCCCACACGTACTCTCCCCCTAAACCGTTGTCGTACCCTCACCTGGACACTAAACCTTCCCCGTCCCCTAACCCTAACCCTAGCCCGAACCCTAACCCTAACACTTCCCTGAAGCCTTCCCCTCACCCGTCCCCTAATCCGAACCCGTACGCTCACACTAACCCGCGCCCTCACACATACCCTTCCCCTAAAGCATTGTCATACCCTCACCTGAACCCTAAACCGTCCCCGTCCCCTAACCCTAACCCTAGACCGAACCCTAACCCTTCCCCGAAGCCTTCCCCTCACCCGTCCCCTAAATCTAACCCTTACGCTCACACTCACCCGCGCCCTCACACATACGCTCCCCCTAAAGCGTTGTCGTACCCTCACCTGGACCCTAAACCGTCTCCGTCCCCTAACCCTAACCCTAGACCGAACCCTAACCCTAACCCTTCCCCGAAGCCTTCCCCTCACCCATCCCCTAATCCTAACCCGTACGCTCACACTAACCCGCGCCCTCACACGTACGCTCCCCCTAAACCGTTGTCATACCCTCACCTGGACCCTAAACCGTCCCCGTCCCCTAACCTTGACCCTAGCCCGAACCCTAACCCTAACACTTCCCTGAAGCCTACCCCTCACCCGTCCCCTAATCCTAACCCGTACGCTCATACTAACCCGCGCCCTCACACGTACCCTCCCCCTAAAGCGTTGTCATACCCTCACCTGGACCCTAAACTGTCTCCGTCCCCTAACCCTAACCCTAGCCCGAACCCTAAGCCTAACACTTCCCTGAAGCCTTCCCCTCACCCGTCCCCTAATCCTAACCCGTACGTTCACAAAAACCCGCACCCTCACACGTCCCCTCCCCCTAAACAGTTGTCATACCCTCACCTGGACCCTAAACCGTCCCCATCCCCTAACCCTAACCCTAGCCCGAACCCTAACCCTAACCCTTCCCCAACCCGTCCCCTAATCTTAACCCGTACCCTCACACTAACCCGCGCCCTCACACGTACGCTCCCCTTAAACATTTGTCGTACTCTCACCTAGACCCTAAACCGTCCCCGTCCCCTAACCCTAACCCTAGCCCGAACCCTAACCCTAACCCTTCCCCGAAGCCTTCCCCTCACCCGTCCCCTAATCCTAACCCGTACGCTCACACTAACCCGCGCCCTCACACGTACGCTCCCCCTAAACCGTTGTCGTACCCTCACCTGGACACTAAACCGTCCCCATCCCCTAACCCTAACCCTAGCCCGAACCCTAACCCTTACCTGAAACTTTTCCCTCACCCTTCCCCTAATCCTAACCCATACGCTCACACTAACCCTCACGCTCACACGTACGCTTCCCGTAAACCGTTGTCGTACCCTCACCTGGACCCTAAACCGTCCCCGTCCCCTAACCGTAACCCTAGCCCGAAACCTAACCCTAACCCTTCCCCGAAGCCTTCCCCTCACACCTCCCCTAATCCTAACCCGTACGCTCAAACTAACCCACGCCCTCACAAGTACGCTCCCCCTAAACCGTTGTCGTACCCTCACCTGCACCCTAAACCGTCCCCTTCCCCTAACATTAACCCTAGACCAAACCCTAACCCTAACCCTTTCCCGAAGCCTTCCCCTCACCCGTCCCCTAATCCTAACCCGTACGCTCACCTTAACCCGCGCCCTCACACGTACGCTCCCCCTAAAGCGTTGTCGTACCCTCTCCTGGACCATAAACCATCCCCGTCCCCTAACCCTAACCATAGCCCGAACCCTAACCCTAACCCTTCCCCCAAGCCTTCCCCTCACCCGTCCCCTAATCCTAACCTGTACGATAAAACTGACATGAGCCCTCACAAGTACGCTACCCCTAGAGCGTTGTCATACCCTAACCTGGACCCTCAACCGTCCCAGTCCCCGTCCCCTAACCCTAGCCCGAACCCTAACCCTAACACTTCCCCGAAGCCTTCCCCTCACCCGTCCCCTAATCCTAACCCGTACGCTCACACTAACCCGCGCCCTCACACGTACGCTCCCCCTAAACCGTTGTCGTACCCTCACCTGGACACTAAACCGTCCCCATCCCCTAACCCTAACCCTAGCCCGAACCCTAACCCTTACCTGAAACCTTTCCCTCACCCTTCCCCTAATCCTAACCCATACGCTCACACTAACCCTCACGCTCACACGTACGCTCCCCGTAAACCGTTGTCGTACCCTCACCTGGACCCTAAACCGTCCCCGTCCCCTAACCGTAACCCTAGCCCGAAACCTAACCCTAACCCTTCCCCGAAGCCTTCCCCTCACACCTCCCCTAATCCTAACCCGTACGCTCAAACTAACCCACGCCCTCACAAGTACGCTCCCCCTAAACCGTTGTCGTACCCTCAACTGCACCCTAAACCGTCCCCTTCCCCTAACACTAACCCTAGCCCAAACCCTAAACCTAACACTTTCCCGAAGCCTTCCCCTCACACGTCCCCTAATCCTAACCCGTACGCTCACCTTAACCCGCGCCCTCACACGTACGCTCCCCCTAAAGCGTTGTCGTACCCTCTCCTGGACCATAAACCATCCCCGTCCCCTAACCCTAACCATAGCCCGAACCCTAACCCTAACCCTTCCCCGAAGCCTTCCCCTCACCCGTCCCCTAATCCTAACCTGTACGATAAAACTGACATGAGCCCTCACAAGTACGCTACCCCTAGAGCGTTGTCATACCCTAACCTGGACCCTCAACCGTCCCAGTCCCTGTCCCCTAACCCTAGCCCGAACCCTAACCCTAACCCTTCCCCGAAGCCTGACCCTTACCCGTCCCCTAATCCTAACCCGTACGCTCACACTAATCCGCGCTCTCACATGTACGCTCTCCCTAAACCGTTGTCGTACCCTTACCTGGACCCTAAACCGTCCCCGTCCCCTAACCCTAACGCTAGCCCGCACCCTAACCCTAACCCTTCCCAAAAGCCTTCCCCTCACCCGTCCCCTAATCCGAACCCGTACGCTCACACTAACCCGCGCCCTCACATGTACGCTCCCCCTAAACCGCTGTCGTACCCTCACCTGGACCCTAAACGATCCCCGTCCCCTAACCCTAACCCTAGCCCGAACCCTAACCCTAACCCTTCCCCGAAGCCTTCGCCTCACCCGTCCCCTAATCCTAACCCGTACGCACACACTAACCCGCGCCCTCAAACGTACGCTCCCCCTAAACCGTTGACGTACCCTCACCTGGACCCTAAACCATGCCCATCCCCGTCCCCTAAACCTAGCCCAAACCCTAACCCTTCCCTGAAGTCTTCCCCTCACCCGTCCCGCAATCCTAACCCATACGCTCACACTAACCCTCACGCTCACACGTACGCTCCCCCTACACCTTTGACGTACCCTCACGTGGACCCTAAACCGTCCCCGTCCCCTAACCCTAATCCTAGCCCGAACCCTAACCCTAACCCTTCCCCGAAACCTTCCCCTCACCCGTCCCCTAATCCTAACCCGTACGCTCACACTAACTCGCGCCCTCACACGTACGCTCCCCCTAAACCGTTGTCGTATCCTCATCTGGACCGTAAACCGTCCCCGTCCCTTAACCCTAAAGCTTCCCCGAAGCCTTCCCCTCACCCGTCCCCTAATCCTAACCTGTACGCTCACACTAACCCGCGCCCTCACACGTATGCTCCCCCTAAACCGTTGTCGTACCCTCACGTGGACCCTAAACCATCCCCTTCCCCTAACGCTAACCCTAGCACCGAACCCTAACACTAACCATTCCCCGAAGCATTCCCCTCACCCGTCCCCTAATCCTAACCCGTACACTCACACTAAACCACGCCCTCACACGTACGCTCCCCCTAAACCTTTGTCGTACCCTCACCTGGATCCTAAACCGTCCCAGTCCCCTAACCCTAACCCTAGCCCGAACCCTAACCCTAACCCTTCCCCAAAGCCTTCCCCTCACCCGTCCCCTAATCCAAACCCGTACGCTCACACTAACCCACGCCCTCACACGTACGCTCCCCCTAAACCGTTGTCGTACCCTCACCTGGACCCTAAACCGTCCCCGTCCCCTAACCCTAACCTTAGCCCGAACCCTAACCCTAACCCTTCCCCGAAGCCTTCCCCTCACCCGTCCCCTAATCCTAAACTGTACGCTCACACTAACCCGCGCCCGCACACGTACGCTCCCCCTAAACCGTTGTCGTACCCTCACCTGGACCCTAAACCGTCCCCGTCCCTTAAACCTAACACTTCCCCGAAGCCTTCCCGTCACCCGTCCCCGAATCCTAACCCGTACGCTCACACTAACCCGTGCCCTCACACGTACACTCCCCCTAAACCGTTGTCGTACCCTCACCTGGACCCTAAACCTTCCCCATCCCCTAACCCTTACCCTAGCCCGAACCCTAACCCTAACACTTCTCCGAAGCCTTCCCCTCACCCGTCCCCTAATCCTAACCCGTACGCTCAAACTAACCCAGGCCCTCACACGTACGCAACCCCAAAAGCGTTTTCGTACCATCACCTGCACCCTAAACCATCCCCTTCCCCTAACCCTAACCCTAGACCGAAACCTAAGCCTAACCCTTCCCCGAAGCCTGACCCAACACATCCCCTAATCCTAACCCGTACGCTAACACTAACCCGCGCTCTCACACGTATGCTCCCCCTAAAGCGTTGTCATAACCTCACATGAACCCTAAACCGTCCCGGTCCCCTAACCTTCACCCTAGCCCGATCCCTAACCCTAACCCTTCCCTGAAGCCTGGCCCTCACCCGTCCCCTAATCCTAACCTGTACGCTAACACTGACATGCGCCCTCACAGGTACGCTACACCTAGAGCGTTGTCATACCCTAACCTGGACCCTCAACCGTCCCAGTCCCCGTCCCCTAACCCTAGCCCGAACCCTAACCCTAACCCTTCCCCGAAGCCTGACCCTCACCCGTCCCCTAATCCTAACCCGTACGCTCACACTAACCCACGCTCTCACATGTCCGCTCCCCGTAAACCGTTGTCGTACCCTCACCTGGACCCTAACCCGTCCCCGTCCCCTAACCCTAACCCTAGCCCGCACCCTAACCCTAACCCTTCCCAAAAGCCTTCCCCTCACCCGTCCCCTAATCCTAACCCGTACGCTCACACTAACCCGCGCCCTCACACGTACGGTCCCCGTAAACCGTTGTCATACCCTCACCTGGACCCTAAACCGTCCCCGTCCCCTAACCCTAACCCTAGCCCGAACCCTAACCCTAACCCTTCCCCGAAGCCTTCCCCTCACCCGTCCCCTAATCCTAACCCGTACGCTCAAACTAACCCACGCCCTCACACGTACGATCCCCCTAAACCGTTGTCGTACGCTCACCTGGACCCTAAACCGTCCCCGTCCCCTAACCCTAACCCTAGCCCGAACCTTAACCCTAACCCTTTCCCGAAGCCTTCCCCTCACCCGTCCCCTAATCCTAACCCGTACGCTCACACTAACCCGCGCCCTCACATGTACCCTCCCCCTAAAGCGTTGTCGTACATTCACCTGGACCCTAAACCGTCCCCGTCCCCTAACCCTAACCCTAGCCGGAACCCTAAACCTAACCCTTCCCCGAAGACTTCCCCTCACCCGTCCCCTAATCCTAACCCGTACGCTCACACTAACCCGCGCCCTCACACGTACGCTCTCCCTAAACCGTTGTCGTACCCTCACCTGTACCCTAAACCGTGCCCATCCCCATCCCCTAAACTTAGCCCAAACCCTAACCCTTCCCTGAAGTCTTCCCCTCACCCGTCCCCTAATCCTAACCCGTACGCTCACACTAACCCACGCCCTCACACGTACGTTTCCCCTAAAGCGTTGTCGTACCCTCACCTGGAACCTAAACCGTCCCCGTCCCCTAAACCTAACCGTAGCCCGAACCCTAACCCTTCCCTGAAGCCTTCCCCTCATCCGTCCCCTAATCCTAACCGATACGCTCACACTAACCCTCACGCTCACACGTACGCTCCCCCTAAACCGTTGTCGTACCCTCACCTGGACCCTAAACCGTCCCCGTCCCCTAACCCTAACCCTAGCCCGAACCCTAACCCTAACACTTCCCCAAAGCCTTCCCCTCACCCGTCCCCTAATCCTAACCCGTACGCTCACACTAACACGCGCCCTCACACGTACGCTCGCCCTAAACCGTTGTCGTACACTCACCTTGACCCTAAACCGTCCCCGTCCCCTAACCCTAACCCTAGTCCGAACCCTAACCCTAACTCTTCCCCGAAGCCTTAAACTCACCCGTCCCCTAATCCTAACCCGTACGCTCACACTAACCCGCACCCTCACACGTGCGCTCCCCCTAAACCGTTGTGGTACCCTCACCTGGACCCTAAACCGTCCCCTTCCCCTAACCCTAACCCTAGCCCGAACCCTAACCCTAACCCTTCCCCGAAGCCTTCCCCTCACCCGTCCCCTAATCCTAACCAGTACGCTCACACTAACCCGCGCCCTCACACGTACGCTCCCCCTAAACCGTTGTCGTTCCCTCACCTGGACACTAAACCGTCCCCTAACGCTAACCCTAACCCTAGCCCGAACCCTAACCCTAACCCTTCCCCGAATCCTCACCCTCACCCGTTCCCTAATCCTAACCCGCACGCTAACGCTAACCCGTGCCCTCACACGTACGCTCCCCCTAAAGCGTTGTCGTACCCTCACCTGGACCCTAAACTGTCCCCGTCCCCTAACCCTAACCCTAGGCCGAACCCTAACCCTAACACTTCCCCGAAGCCTGACACTCACCCGTCCCCTAATCCTAACCCGTACGCTAACGCTAACCCGCCCCCTAACACGTTCCCTCCCCCTAAAGCTTTGTCGTACCCTCACCTGGACCCTAAACCGTCCCCGTCCCCTAACCCTAACCCTAGAGCGAACCCTAAACCTAACCCTTCCCGAAGCCTGAACCTAACCCGTCCCCTAATCCTAACCCGCACTCTAACGCTAACCCGCGTTCTCACACGTACGCTCCCCCTAAAGCGTTGTCGTACCCTCAGCTGTACCCTAAACCGTCCCCGTCTCCTAACTCTAACCCTACCGCGACCCCTAACCCTAACCCTTCCCCGAAGCCTGACTCTCACCCGTCGCCTAATCCTAACCTGTATGCTCTCGCTAACCCGCGCCCTCACACGTACGCTCCCCCTAAAGCATTGTCGTACCCTCACCTGGAACCCAAACCGTCCCCGTCCCCGTCCCCTAACCCTAGCCCGAACCCTAACCCTAACACTTCCCCGAAGCCTTCCCCTCACCCGTCCCCTAATCCTAACCCGTACGCTCACACTAACCTGCGCCCTCACACGTACGCTCCCCCTAAACCGTTGTCGTACCCTCACCTGGACCCTAAACCGTCCCCGTCCCCTAACCCTAACCCTAGCCGGAACCCTAAACCTAACACTTCCCCGAAGCCTTCCCCTCACCAGTCCCCTAATCCTAACCCGTACGCTCACACTAACCCGCGCCCTCACACGTACGCTCCCCCTAAACCGTTGTCGTACCCTCACCTGGACCTTAAAACGTCCCAATCCCCGTCACCTAACCCTAGCCCGAACCCTAACCCTAACCCTTCCCTGAAGCCTTCCCCTCACCCGTCCTCTAATCCTAACCCGTACGCGCATATTAACCAGCGCCCTCACACGTACGCTCCCCCTAAACCGTTGTCGTACCCTCACCTGGACCCTAAAGCGTCCCTGTCCCCTAACCCTAACCCTAGCCCGAACCCTAACACTTCCCTGAAGCCTTCCACTCATCCGTCCCCTAATCCTAACCGATACGCTTACACTAACCCTCACGCTCACACGTACGCTCCCCCTAAACCGTTGTTGTACCCTCACCTGGACCCTAAACCATCCCCGTCCCCTAACCCTAATCCTAGCCCGAACCCTAACCCTAACCCTTCCCCAAGCCTTCCCCTTACCCGTCCCCTAATCCTTACCCGTTCGCTCACACTAACCTGCGCCCTCACACGTACGCTCCCCCTAAACCGTTGTCGTACCCTAACCTGGACCCTAAACCATCCCCGTCCCCTCACCCTAACCTTAGCCCAAACCCTAACCCTAACCCTTCCCCGAAGCCTTCCCCTCACCCGTCCCCTAATCCTAAACTGTACGCTCACACTAACCCGCGTTCTCACACGTACGCTCCCCCTAAAGCGTTGTCGTACCCTCAGCTGTACCCTAAACCGTCCCCGTCTCCTAACTCTAACCCTACCACGAACCCTAACCCTAACCCTTCCCCGAAGCCTGACTCTCACCCGTCGCCTAATCCTAACCTGTACGCTCTCGCTAACCCGCTCCCTCACACGTACGCTCACCCTAAAGCATTGACGTACCCTCACCTGGACCCCAAACAGTCCCCGTCCCCGTCCGCTAACCCTAGCCCGAACCCTAACCATAACCTTCTCCGAAGCCTTCCCCTCACCCGTCCCCTAATCCTAACCCGTACGCTCACACTAACCCACGCCCTCACATGTACGCTCCCCCTAAACCATTGTCGTACCCTCACCTGGACCCGAAACCGTACCCGTCCCCTAACCCTAACCCTAGCCCGAACCCTAACCCTTCCCTGAAGCCTTCCCCTCACCCTTCCCCTAATCCTAACCCATACGCTCACACTAACCCACGTCTTCACACGTACGCTCCCCCTAAACCGTTGTTGTATCCTCATCGGGACCGTAAACCGTCCCCGTCCCTTAACCCTAACCCTTCCCCGAAGCCTTCCCCTCACCCGTCCCCTAATCCTAACCCGTACGCTCACACTAACCCGCGCCCTCACATGTACCCTCCCCCTAAACCGTTGTCGTAGCCTCACCTGGACCCTAAACCGTCCCCGTCTCCTAACCCTAACCCTAGCCCGAACCCTAACCCTAACCCTTCCCCGAAGCCTTCCCCTCACCCGTCCCCGAATCCTAACCCGTACGCTCACACTAACCCACGCCCTCACACGTACACTCGCCCTAAACCGTTGTCGTACCCTCACCTGGACCCTAAACTGTCCCCGTCCCCTAACCCTAACCCTAGCCCGAACCCTAACCCTAACCCTTCTCCGAAGCCTTCCCCTCACCCGTCCCCTAATCCTAACCCGTACGCTCAAACTAACCCAGGCCCTCACACGTTCGCTCCCCCAAAAGCGTTGTCGTACCCTCACCTGGACCCTAAACCATCCCCTTCCCCTAACCCTAACCCTAGACCGAAATCTAAGCCTAACACTTCCCCGAAGCCTGACCCAACACGTCCCCTAATCCTAACCCGTACGCTAACGCTAATCAGCGCCTTCACACGTATGCTAAACCTAAAGCGTTGTCGTACCCTCACCTGGACCCTAAACCGTCACCTTCCCCTAAACCTAACCCTAGCCTGAACCCTAACCCTAACGAATCTCCGATGCCTGAAACTCACCCGTCCCCTAATCTTAATCCGTACGCTAACACTAACACGCACCCTCACACGTACGCTCCATCTAAAGCGTTGTCGTACCCTCACCTGGACCCTAAACCGTCCCCGTCCCCTAACCCTAAGCCTAGGCCGAACCCTAAACATAACACTTCCCCAAATCCTGACCGTCACCCATCACCTAATCCTAACCCGTACGCTAACACTAACCCGCGCTCTCACACGTACGCTCCCCCTAAAGTGTTCTCGTAATCTCACATGAACCCTAAACCGTCCCGGTCCCCTAACCTTAACCCTAGCCCGATCCCTAACCCTAACATTTCCCTGAAGCCTGACCCTCACCCGTCCTCTAAACCTAACCTGTACGCTAACACTGACATGCGCCCTCACAAGTACGCTACCCCTAAAGCGTTGTCATACCCTAACTTGGACCCTCAACCGTCCCAGTCCCCGTCCCCTAACCCTAGCCCGAACCCTAACCTTAACCCTTCCCCGAAGCCAGACCCTCACCCGTCCCCTAATCCTAACCTGTACGCTCACACTAACCTGTGCCCTCACATGTACGCTCCCCCTAAACCGTTGTCGTACCCTCACCTGGACCCTAAACTGTCCCCCTCCCCTAACCCTAACCCTAGCCCGCACCCTAACCCTAACCCTTCCCAAAAGCCTTCCCCTCACCCGTCCCCTAATCCTAACCCGTACGCTCACACTAACCCGCGCCCTCACACGTACGCTCCCCCTAAACAGTTGTCGTACCCTCACCTGAACCCTAAACCGTCCCCGTCCCCTAACCCTAACCCTAGCCCGAACCCTAACCCTAACCCTTCCCCGAAGCCTTCCCCTCACCCGTCCCCTAATCCTAACCCGTACGCTCAAACTAACCCACACCCTCACACGTACGCTCCCCCTAAACCGTTGTCGTACCCTCACCTGGACCCTAAACCGTCCCCTTTCCCTAACCCTAACCCTAGCCCGAACCCTAACCCTAACCCTTTCCCGAAGCCTTCCCCTCACCCGTCCCCTAATCCTTACCCGTACGCTCACACTAACCCGTGCCCTCACACGTACGCTCCCCCTAAAGGGTTGTCGTACCTTCAGCTGGACCCTAAACCTTTCCCGTCCCCTAACCCTAACCCTAGCTCGAACCCTAACCCTAACCCTTCCCCGAAGCCTGACCCTCACCCGTCCCCTAATCCTAACCCGTACGCAAACGCTAACCCATGACCTCACACATACGCTCCCCCTAAAGCGTTGTCGTACCTTCACCTGGACCCTAAACCGTCCCTGACCCCTGAGCCTAACCCTAGCCCGAACTCTAACCCTAAACCTTCCCGGAAGCATGACCCTCACCCGTCCCCTAATCCTAACCCGTACGCTTACACTAACCCGCGCTCGCACACGTACGTTCCCCGAAAGCGTTGTCGTACCCTCACCTAGACCCTAAACCGTCCCCATCCCCTAACCCTAACCCTAGCCCGAACACTAAACCGAACCCTTCCCTGAAGCCGGACCCTCACCCGGAACCTAATCCTTACTCGTACGCTAACATTAACCAGCGCCCTCACACGTACGCTCCCCCTAAAGCGTTGTTGTACCCTCACCTGGACCCTAAACCGTCCCCGTCCCCTAACCCTAACCCTAGCCCGAACCCTAACCCTAACACTTCCCCGAAGCCTGACCCTCCCCCGTCCCCTAATCCTAACCCGTACGCTAACGCTAACCCGCGCCCTCACACGTACGCTAGCCCTAAAGCGTTGTCGTCACCTCACCTGAACCCTAAACCGTCCCCGTCCGATAACCCTAACCATAGACGGAACCCTAACCCTAACCATTCCCCGAAGCCTGACCCTTACCCATCCCCTAATCCTAACCCGCACACTAACGCGAACCCGCGCCCTCACACGTAGGTTCCCCCTAAAGCGTTGTCGTACCCTCACCTGAACCCTAAACCATCCCCATCCCCTTTCCGTAACCCTAGCCCAACCCTAACCCTAACCGTTCCGCGAATCCTAACCCAACCCTTCCCCTAATCCTAACCCGTACGCTAACGCTAATCTGCGCCCTCACACGTACGCTACACCTAAAGCGTTGTCGTACCCTCAGCTGTACCCTAAACCGTCCCCGTCCCCTAACCCTAACCCTAGACTGAACCCTAACTCTAACCCTTCCCCAAAGCCTGACCCTCACACGTCCTCTAATCCTAACCCGTACGCTAACGCTAACCCACACCCTCACATGTACGCTCCCCCTAAAGCATTGTCATACCCTCACCTGGACACTAAACCATCCCCGTCTCCTAACTCTAACGCTACCGCGAACCCTAACCCTAACACTTCCCCGAAGCCTGACTCTCACCCGTCGCCTAATCCTAAACTGTACGCTCTCGCTAACCCGCGCCCTCACACGTACGCTCCCCCTAAAGCATTGTCGTACCCTCACCTGGACCCTTAACCGTCCCTGTCCCCATCCCCTAACCCCAGCCCGAACCCTAACCCTAACCCTTCCCCGAATCCTGACCCTCACCCGTCACCTAATCCTAACCCGTACGCTAACACTAACCTGCGTTCTCACACGTACGCTCCCGCTAAAGCGTTGTCGTAACCTCACATGAACCCTAAACCGTCCCGGTCCCCTAACCTTAACCCTAGCCCGATCCCTAACACTAACCCTTCCCTGAAGCCTGACCCTCACCCTTCCCCTAATCCTAACCCATACGCTCACACTAACCCGTGTCTTCACACGTACGCTCCCCCTAAACCTTTGTCGTACGCTCACCTTGACCCTAAACCGTCCCCGTCCCCTAAACCTAACCCTAGCCCGAACCCTAACCCTAACCCTTCCCCGAAGCCTTCCCCTCACCCGTCCCCTAAACCTAACCCGTACGCTCACACTAACCCGTGCCGTCACACGTACGCTCCCCCTAAACCGTTGTCGTATCCTCATCTGGACCGTAAACAGTCCCCGTCCCTTAACCCTAACTCTTCCCCGAAGCCTTCCCCTCAACCGTCCCCTAATCCTAACCCGTACGCTCACACTAACCCGCGCCCTCACACGTACACTCCCCCTAAACCGTTTTCGTACCCTCACCTGGACCCTAAACTGTCCCCGTCCCCTAACCCTAACCCTAGCCCGAACCCTAACCCTAACCCTTCCCCGAAGCCTTCCCCTCACCCATCCCCTAATCCTAACCCGTACGCTCAAACTAACCCAGGCCCTCACATGTTCGCTCCTCCAAAAGCGTTGTCGTACCCTCACCTGGCCCCTAAACCATCCCCTTCCCCTAACCCTAACCCTAGACCGAAATCTAAGCCTAACACTTTCCCGAAGCCTGACCCAACACGTCCCCTAATCCTAACCCGTACGCTAACGCTAATCAGCGCCTTCACACATATGCTAAACCTAAAGCGTTGTCGTACACTCACCTGGACCCTAAACCGTCACCTTCCCCTAAACCTAACCCTAGCCTGAACCCTAACCCTAACGAATCTCCGAAGCCTGAAACTTACCCGTCCCCTAATCTTAATACGTACGCTAACACTAACACGCGCCCTCACACGTACGCTCCATCTAAAGCGTTGTCGTACCCTCACCTGGACCCTAAACCGTCCCCGTCCCCTAACCCTAAGCCTAGGCCGAACCCTAACCATAATACTTCCCCAAATCCTGACCGTCACCCATCACCTAATCCTAACCCGTAGGCTAACACTAACCCGCGCTCTCACACGTACGCTCCCCCTAAAGCGTTCTCGTAATCTCACATGAACCCTAAACCATCCCGGTCCCCTAACCTTAACCCTAGCCCGATCCCTAACCCTAACATTTCCCTGAAGCCTGACCCTCACCCGTCCTCTAATCCTAACCTGTACGCTAACACTGACATGCGCCCTCACAAGAACGCTACCCCTAAAGCGTTGTCATACCCTAACCTGGACCCTCAACCGTCCCAGTCCCCGTCCCCTAACCCTAGCCCGAACCCTAACCTTAACCCTTCCCCGAAGCCAGACCCTCACCCGTCCCCTAATCCTAACCCGTACGCTCACACTAACCTGTGCCCTCACATGTACGCTCCCCCTAAACCGTTGTCGTACCCTCACCTGGACCCTAAACTGTCCCCCTCCCCTAACCCTAACGCTAGCCCGCACCCTAACCCTAACCCTTCCCAAAAGCCTTCCCCTCACCCGTCCCCTAATCCTAACCCGTACGCTCACACTAACCCGCGCCCTCACACGTACGCTCCCCCTAAACCGTTGTCGTACCCTCACCTGAACCCTAAACCGTCCCCGTCCCCTAACCCTAACCCTAGCCCGAACCCTAACCCTAACCCTTCCCCGAAGCCTTCCCTTCACCCGTCCCCTAATCCTAACCCGTACGCTCAAACTAACCCACACCCTCACACGTACGCTCCCCCTAAACCGTTGTCGTACCCTCACCTGGACCCTAAACCGTCCCCTTTCCCTAACCCTAACCCTAGCCCGAACCCTAACCCTAACCCTTTCCCGAAGCCTTCCCCTCACCCGTCCCCTAATCCTTACCCGTACGCTCACACTAACCCGCGCCCTCACACGTACGCTCCCCCTAAAGGGTTGTCGTACCTTCACCTGGACCCTAAACCTTTCCCGTCCCCTAACCCTAACCCTAGCCCGAACCCTAACCCTAACCCTTCCCTGAAGCCTGACCCTCACCCGTCCCCTAATCCTAACCCGTACGCAAACGCTAACCCATGCCCTCACACATACGCTCCCCCTAAAGCTTTGTCGTACCGTCACCTGGGCCCTAAGCCGTCCCCGACCCCTAAGCCTAACCCTAGCCCGAACTCTAACCCTAAACCTTCCCGGAAGCATGACCCTCACCCGTCCCCTAATCCTAACCCGTACGCTTACACTAACCCGCGCTCTCACACGTACGTTCCCCGAAAGCGTTGTCGTACCCTCACCTAGACCGTAAACCGTCCCCATCCCCTAACCCTAACCCTAGCCCGAACCCTAAACCGAACCCTTCCCTGAAGCTGGACCCTCACCCGGCACGTAATCCTTACTCGTACGCTAACACTAACCAGCGCCCTCACACGTACGCTCCCCCTAAAGCGTTGTTGTACCCTCACCTGGACCCTAAACCTTCCCCGTCCCCTAACCCTAACCCTAGCCCGAACCCTAACCCTAACACTTCCCCGAAGCCTGACCCTCCCCCGTCCCCTAATCCTAACCCGTACGCTAACGCTAACCCGCGCCCTCACACGTACGCTAGCCCTAAAGCGTTGTCGTCACCTCACCTGAACCCTAAACCGTCCCCGTCCGATAACCCTAACCGTAGACGGAACCCTAACCCTAACCATTCCCCGAAGCCTGACCCTTACCCATCCCCTAATCCTAACCCGCACACTAATGCGAACCTGCGCCCTCACACGTAGTTTCCCCCTAAAGCGTTGTCGTACCCTCACCTGAACCCTAAACCATCCCCATCCCCTTTCCGTAACCCTAGCCCAACCCTAACACTAACCCTTCCGCGAATCCTAACCCAACCCTTCCCCTAATCCTAACCCGTACGCTAACGCTAATCCGCGCCCTCACACGTACGCTACACCTAAAGCGTTGTCGTACCCTCAGCTGTACCCTAAACCGTCCCCGTCCCCTAACCCTAACCCTAGAGTGAACCCTAACTCTAACCCTTCCCCAAAGCCTGACCCTCACACGTCCTCTAATCCTAACCCGTACGCTAACGCTAACCCACACCCTCAAATGTACGCTCCCCCTAAAGCATTGTCATACCCTCACCTGGACACTAAACCGTCCCCGTCCCCTAACCATAACCCTAGCCCGAACTCTAACCCTAACACTTTCCCGAAGCCTTCCCCTCACCCGTCCCCTAATCCTAACCCGTACGCTCACACTAACCCGCGCCCTCACACGTACGCTCCCCCTAAAGCGTTGTCGTACCTTCACCTGGACCCTAAACTGTCCCCGTACCCTAAAGCTAACCGTAGCCCGAACCCTAAACCTAACACTTCCCAGAAGCCTTACCCTCACCCGTCCCCTAATCCTAACCCGTACGCTCACACTAACCCGCGCCCTCACACTTGCCCTCCACCTAAACCGTTGTCGTACCCTCACCTGGACCCTAAACCGTCCCCGTCCCCTAACCCTAACCCTAGCCCGAACCCTAAACCTAACCCTTCCCCGAAGCCTTCCCCTCACCCGTCTCCTAATCCTAACCCGTACGCTCACACTAACCTGCGTCCTCACACGTACGCTCCCCCTAAACTGTTGTCGTACCCTCATCTGGACCGTAAACCGTCCCCGTCCCTTAACCCTAACACTTCCCCGAAGCCTTCCCCTC
>NW_028138583.1:0-47554 GCF_964270905.1 Leucopleurus acutus | reverse complement strand
CCGAGGTGTTCCTGACGGGGAAATCTGGACTGGCGCTTGAGGCCGGGGTGGGGCGAGGGGACTCACAATTCTTTTGCCGGCGAGCTCCAGAGCGCTCCTGCTGAAGCTCCCAGCAAGGAACTGAGAGCAGCAGGCCTCACACGCGTAAACTCAGACTTCTGCTGTCACGAGTCAACTCAGACTTCTCATGGGAGGCCTTCCGGCAGCAAAGAGAAGGTGGGCGCGAGCAGTGTACTTCAGGCAGCTTAGGACCCGCCACTGTCTCGTTTAGCACGGGGGGGAATAAGGTTCAGCCAGGGTCGCCCAGCTTCAAACCGGAGCTCATCTAGGGATCCTCAGTGGTTTCTGATTACCTCAAGGAAACACAACGGGAGGAACAGGGCCCTTCCGTGGAGGCACTTTTGGGCACAGGGACCTCTGCGTGGGATCTACTGGGTAAGTATGGCAGTCCCTTAGGTAGGCCTCAGTGACCAAGGCTCTCTGGCTCACGCCTAGCTGTGTAAAAGAAGTGTGGCAAACGTACGTACTGCTCCTCAGGCTGGGCGCACAGCCTAGCTTTCGCTTCTATGAGAGTGCTGTCCCGAGTCTCTTCCTGGAGCCAGTCGTCAGCACGGTGCCTTTTGGCACTGCAGTTCTCTTTCAGTCAAGGAGGCGTTCGACTGGCAAAGGGAGTCTGCGCAGCACTGCTTTCGCGAGGCCCTTTGACGACTGGGGCACTCAACCCAGGCACGCCAGAGAGCAGTACGTTGCCCTGGCTCTGAATGTGAAGAGCTTTCTCCAGGGGCTGTTTAGGCTAAGGTTCCTCAGAAGCCAGGAGCCGCCGTTCCAGTCATCCTGCGAAATTGGCGAACGAGCTCCTATCCTGTGTGCCCCAGGAGCGTCGCAGAGTTAAGGCACTCCGTGGTGGAGTCTGGCCTCATGGAAACCACTGCACACCCAACTCCCCCGACGTGAAACACTGGAACTTACCCTGAGGCCTGAGGTCACCTTTCGTTTGGCCGGAGCTCAACGTGTAGTGCCGTGGGAGGAGTTTCTAGAAAGGGATTGCCAGCACGGTTTTCCGCTTTGAGAGAACACGCAGCCTTGGCCCACAACGACAATCCTGCCGTGCAGAGACGTCGGGCCGCTAGTGCTGTTCGGGCAGCTTTGAAGCCAAGCGCACGGCGCCTCCAAACGGGGAGAAAGCGTACTCTCCCATCCGCGTCCCACTTTCAAGCTGAATGACGCAGCACGTTTCTCGGAAGGTTCTGCCGAGCTATCTAGTACAAGGGAGAGAGTGCCTGCCTCTGCTGAGAAAGGTTTTGACGTGGGGATTGCTGCACATGCGGAAAGAGCGTTCCCCAGGCCGTGCCAAGTTTAGGGGCTTTGGTGATTCTGGATGGTCCCAAGGGTCCAGAATTGCCCTGGGAAAGCTGTGCTTTTTTTTTCTTTCTCCGGCTGGAAGTAAACATCTGGCAACCGACTGCCGTACGCAGACGTCCTGGGGAGCCCCCCGGTTTCCTTTGGGACGCACATTGGTGTTTCACAGAAGAGCCCCAATTCCTAATTGGGGGCACAGCAGCGTGGAATGTAAGGCTGTTTAGAACGGCGTACCTTGAGGCCGTGTGAAGGCCGTACAAACGAGAGCTTTTCGAGCGAACAGGGCAGCGCTTCGCCATCGTCGTTGCCCGTTCATGGAGCTTAATCAATACGAATGCATTTACTTCCTGTGGCTCAAACGCAAGAGAGGAGTTGCAAGGCATCAGTGCCCTTTGACAGTTGTTACAACGAACGTGAGTGCACGGTGTGTCGTGAAATAAAGCCCTAGCACTGTGAAGCACTCCGTTAACGCACGCTTCTTCGCTCCCATGGCACTCCGAGGTGTTCCTGACGGGGGAAATCTGGACTGGCGCTTGAGGCCGGGGTGGGGCGAGGGGACTCACAATTCTTTTGCCGGCGAGCTCCAGAGCGCTCCTGCTGAAGCTCCCAGCAAGGAACTGAGAGCAGCAGGCCTCACACGCGTAAACTCAGACTTCTGCTGTCACGAGTCAACTCAGACTTCTCATGGGAGGCCTTCCGGCAGCAAAGAGAAGGTGGGCGCGAGCAGTGTACTTCAGGCAGCTTAGGACCCGCCACTGTCTCGTTTAGCACGGGGGGGGAATAAGGTTCAGCCAGGGTCGCCCAGCTTCAAACCGGAGCTCATCTAGGGATCCTCAGTGGTTTCTGATTACCTCAAGGAAACACAACGGGAGGAACAGGGCCCTTCCGTGGAGGCACTTTTGGGCACAGGGACCTCTGCGTGGGATCTACTGGGTAAGTATGGCAGTCCCTTAGGTAGGCCTCAGTGACCAAGGCTCTCTGGCTCACGCCTAGCTGTGTAAAAGAAGTGTGGCAAACGTACGTACTGCTCCTCAGGCTGGGCGCACAGCCTAGCTTTCGCTTCTATGAGAGTGCTGTCCCGAGTCTCTTCCTGGAGCCAGTCGTCAGCACGGTGCCTTTTGGCACTGCAGTTCTCTTTCAGTCAAGGAGGCCGTTCGACTGGCAAAGGGAGTCTGCGCAGCACTGCTTTCGCGAGGCCCTTTGACGACTGGGGCACTCAACCCAGGCACGCCAGAGAGCAGTACGTTGCCCTGGCTCTGAATGTGAAGAGCTTTCTCCAGGGGCCTGTTTAGGCTAAGGTTCCTCAGAAGCCAGGAGCCGCCGTTCCAGTCATCCTGCGAAACTGGCGAACGAGCTCCTATCCTGTGTGCCCCCAGGAGCGTCGCAGAGTTAAGGCACTCCGTGGTGGAGTCTGGCCTCATGGAAACCACTGCACACCCAACTCCCCCGACGTGAAACACTGGAACTTACCCTGAGGCCTGAGGTCACCTTTCGTTTGGCCGGAGCTCAACGTGTAGTGCCGTGGGAGGAGTTTCTAGAAAGGGATTGCCAGCACGGTTTTCCGCTTTGAGAGAACACGCAGCCTTGGCCCACAACGACAATCCTGCCGTGCAGAGACGTCGGGCCGCTAGTGCTGTTCGGGCAGCTTTGAAGCCAAGCGCACGGCGCCTCCAAACGGGGAGAAAGCGTACTCTCCCATCCGCGTCCCACTTTCAAGCTGAATGACGCAGCACGTTTCTCGGAAGGTTCTGCCGAGCTATCTAGTACAAGGGAGAGAGTGCCTGCCTCTGCTGAGAAAGGTTTTGACGTGGGGATTGCTGCACATGCGGAAGAGCGTTCCCCAGGCCGTGCCAAGTTTAGGGGCTTTGGTGATTCTGGATGGTCCCAAGGGTCCAGAATTGCCCCTGGGAAAGCTGTGCTTTTTTTTTCTTTCTCCGGCTGGAAGTAAACATCTGGCAACCGACTGCCGTACGCAGACGTCCTGGGGGAGCCCCCCGGTTTCCTTTGGGACGCACATTGGTGTTTCACAGAAGAGCCCCAATTCCTAATTGGGGGCACAGCAGCGTGGAATGTAAGGCTGTTTAGAACGGCGTACCTTGAGGCCGTGTGAAGGCCGTACAAACGAGAGCTTTTCGAGCGAACAGGGCAGCGCTTCGCCATCGTCGTTGCCCGTTCATGGAGCTTAATCAAACGAATGCATTTACTTCCTGTGGCTCAAACGCAAGAGAGGAGTTGCAAGGCATCCAGTGCCCTTTGACAGTTGTTACAACGAACGTGAGTGCACGGTGTGTCGTGAAATAAAGCCCTAGCACTGTTGAAGCACTCCGTTAACGCACGCTTCTTCGCTCCCATGGCACTCCGAGGTGTTCCTGACGGGGGAAATCTGGACTGGCGCTTGAGGCCGGGGTGGGGCGAGGGGACTCACAATTCTTTTGCCGGCGAGCTCCAGAGCGCTCCTGCTGAAGCTCCCAGCAAGGAACTGAGAGCAGCAGGCCTCACACGC
The DNA here is from genome assembly GCF_964270905.1 of Leucopleurus acutus. Lineage (NCBI taxonomy): Eukaryota > Metazoa > Chordata > Mammalia > Artiodactyla > Delphinidae > Leucopleurus > Leucopleurus acutus. The sequence goes on along the minus strand of NW_028138583.1, from coordinate 43,692 downwards.
GTAAACTCAGACTTCTGCTGTCACGAGTCAACTCAGACTTCTCATGGGAGGCCTTCCGGCAGCAAAGAGAAGGTGGGCGCGAGCAGTGTACTTCAGGCAGCTTAGGACCCGCCACTGTCTCGTTTAGCACGGGGGGGGAATAAGGTTCAGCCAGGGTCGCCCAGCTTCAAACCGGAGCTCATCTAGGGATCCTCAGTGGTTTCTGATTACCTCAAGGAAACACAACGGGAGGAACAGGGCCCTTCCGTGGAGGCACTTTTGGGCACAGGGACCTCTGCGTGGGATCTACTGGGTAAGTATGGCAGTCCCTTAGGTAGGCCTCAGTGACCAAGGCTCTCTGGCTCACGCCTAGCTGTGTAAAAGAAGTGTGGCAAACGTACGTACTGCTCCTCAGGCTGGGCGCACAGCCTAGCTTTCGCTTCTATGAGAGTGCTGTCCCGAGTCTCTTCCTGGAGCCAGTCGTCAGCACGGTGCCTTTTGGCACTGCAGTTCTCTTTCAGTCAAGGAGGCCGTTCGACTGGCAAAGGGAGTCTGCGCAGCACTGCTTTCGCGAGGCCCTTTGACGACTGGGGCACTCAACCCAGGCACGCCAGAGAGCAGTACGTTGCCCTGGCTCTGAATGTGAAGAGCTTTCTCCAGGGGCCTGTTTAGGCTAAGGTTCCTCAGAAGCCAGGAGCCGCCGTTCCAGTCATCCTGCGAAACTGGCGAACGAGCTCCTATCCTGTGTGCCCCCAGGAGCGTCGCAGAGTTAAGGCACTCCGTGGTGGAGTCTGGCCTCATGGAAACCACTGCACACCCAACTCCCCCGACGTGAAACACTGGAACTTACCCTGAGGCCTGAGGTCACCTTTCGTTTGGCCGGAGCTCAACGTGTAGTGCCGTGGGAGGAGTTTCTAGAAAGGGATTGCCAGCACGGTTTTCCGCTTTGAGAGAACACGCAGCCTTGGCCCACAACGACAATCCTGCCGTGCAGAGACGTCGGGCCGCTAGTGCTGTTCGGGCAGCTTTGAAGCCAAGCGCACGGCGCCTCCAAACGGGGAGAAAGCGTACTCTCCCATCCGCGTCCCACTTTCAAGCTGAATGACGCAGCACGTTTCTCGGAAGGTTCTGCCGAGCTATCTAGTACAAGGGAGAGAGTGCCTGCCTCTGCTGAGAAAGGTTTTGACGTGGGGATTGCTGCACATGCGGAAGAGCGTTCCCCAGGCCGTGCCAAGTTTAGGGGCTTTGGTGATTCTGGATGGTCCCAAGGGTCCAGAATTGCCCCTGGGAAAGCTGTGCTTTTTTTTCTTTCTCCGGCTGGAAGTAAACATCTGGCAACCGACTGCCGTACGCAGACGTCCTGGGGGAGCCCCCCGGTTTCCTTTGGGACGCACATTGGTGTTTCACAGAAGAGCCCCAATTCCTAATTGGGGGCACAGCAGCGTGGAATGTAAGGCTGTTTAGAACGGCGTACCTTGAGGCCGTGTGAAGGCCGTACAAACGAGAGCTTTTCGAGCGAACAGGGCAGCGCTTCGCCATCGTCGTTGCCCGTTCATGGAGCTTAATCAAACGAATGCATTTACTTCCTGTGGCTCAAACGCAAGAGAGGAGTTGCAAGGCATCCAGTGCCCTTTGACAGTTGTTACAACGAACGTGAGTGCACGGTGTGTCGTGAAATAAAGCCCTAGCACTGTTGAAGCACTCCGTTAACGCACGCTTCTTCGCTCCCATGGCACTCCGAGGTGTTCCTGACGGGGGAAATCTGGACTGGCGCTTGAGGCCGGGGTGGGGCGAGGGGACTCACAATTCTTTTGCCGGCGAGCTCCAGAGCGCTCCTGCTGAAGCTCCCAGCAAGGAACTGAGAGCAGCAGGCCTCACACGCGTAAACTCAGACTTCTGCTGTCACGAGTCAACTCAGACTTCTCATGGGAGGCCTTCCGGCAGCAAAGAGAAGGTGGGCGCGAGCAGTGTACTTCAGGCAGCTTAGGACCCGCCACTGTCTCGTTTAGCACGGGGGGGAATAAGGTTCAGCCAGGGTCGCCCAGCTTCAAACCGGAGCTCATCTAGGGATCCTCAGTGGTTTCTGATTACCTCAAGGAAACACAACGGGAGGAACAGGGCCCTTCCGTGGAGGCACTTTTGGGCACAGGGACCTCTGCGTGGGATCTACTGGGTAAGTATGGCAGTCCCTTAGGTAGGCCTCAGTGACCAAGGCTCTCTGGCTCACGCCTAGCTGTGTAAAAGAAGTGTGGCAAACGTACGTACTGCTCCTCAGGCTGGGCGCACAGCCTAGCTTTCGCTTCTATGAGAGTGCTGTCCCGAGTCTCTTCCTGGAGCCAGTCGTCAGCACGGTGCCTTTTGGCACTGCAGTTCTCTTTCAGTCAAGGAGGCCGTTCGACTGGCAAAGGGAGTCTGCGCAGCACTGCTTTCGCGAGGCCCTTTGACGACTGGGGCACTCAACCCAGGCACGCCAGAGAGCAGTACGTTGCCCTGGCTCTGAATGTGAAGAGCTTTCTCCAGGGGCCTGTTTAGGCTAAGGTTCCTCAGAAGCCAGGAGCCGCCGTTCCAGTCATCCTGCGAAATTGGCGAACGAGCTCCTATCCTGTGTGCCCCCAGGAGCGTCGCAGAGTTAAGGCACTCCGTGGTGGAGTCTGGCCTCATGGAAACCACTGCACACCCAACTCCCCCGACGTGAAACACTGGAACTTACCCTGAGGCTTGAGGTCACCTTTCGTTTGGCCGGAGCTCAACGTGTAGTGCCGTGGGAGGAGTTTCTAGAAAGGGATTGCCAGCACGGTTTTCCGCTTTGAGAGAACACGCAGCCTTGGCCCACAACGACAATCCTGCCGTGCAGAGACGTCGGGCCGCTAGTGCTGTTCGGGCAGCTTTGAAGCCAAGCGCACGGCGCCTCCAAACGGGGAGAAAGCGTACTCTCCCATCCGCGTCCCACTTTCAAGCTGAATGACGCAGCACGTTTCTCGGAAGGTTCTGCCGAGCTATCTAGTACAAGGGAGAGAGTGCCTGCCTCTGCTGAGAAAGGTTTTGACGTGGGGATTGCTGCACATGCGGAAGAGCGTTCCCCAGGCCGTGCCAAGTTTAGGGGCTTTGGTGATTCTGGATGGTCCCAAGGGTCCAGAATTGCCCCTGGGAAAGCTGTGCTTTTTTTTCTTTCTCCGGCTGGAAGTAAACATCTGGCAACCGACTGCCGTACGCAGACGTCCTGGGGGAGCCCCCCGGTTTCCTTTGGGACGCACATTGGTGTTTCACAGAAGAGCCCCAATTCCTAATTGGGGGCACAGCAGCGTGGAATGTAAGGCTGTTTAGAACGGCGTACCTTGAAGCCGTGTGAAGGCCGTACAAACGAGAGCTTTTCGAGCGAACAGGGCAGCGCTTCGCCATCGTCGTTGCCCGTTCATGGAGCTTAATCAAACGAATGCATTTACTTCCTGTGGCTCAAACGCAAGAGAGGAGTTGCAAGGCATCCAGTGCCCTTTGACAGTTGTTACAACGAACGTGAGTGCACGGTGTGTCGTGAAATAAAGCCCTAGCACTGTTGAAGCACTCCGTTAACGCACGCTTCTTCGCTCCCATGGCACTCCGAGGTGTTCCTGACGGGGGAAATCTGGACTGGCGCTTGAGGCCGGGGTGGGGCGAGGGGACTCACAATTCTTTTGCCGGCGAGCTCCAGAGCGCTCCTGCTGAAGCTCCCAGCAAGGAACTGAGAGCAGCAGGCCTCACACGCGTAAACTCAGACTTCTGCTGTCACGAGTCAACTCAGACTTCTCATGGGAGGCCTTCCGGCAGCAAAGAGAAGGTGGGCGCGAGCAGTGTACTTCAGGCAGCTTAGGACCCGCCACTGTCTCGTTTAGCACGGGGGGGAATAAGGTTCAGCCAGGGTCGCCCAGCTTCAAACCGGAGCTCATCTAGGGATCCTCAGTGGTTTCTGATTACCTCAAGGAAACACAACGGGAGGAACAGGGCCCTTCCGTGGAGGCACTTTTGGGCACAGGGACCTCTGCGTGGGATCTACTGGGTAAGTATGGCAGTCCCTTAGGTAGGCCTCAGTGACCAAGGCTCTCTGGCTCACGCCTAGCTGTGTAAAAGAAGTGTGGCAAACGTACGTACTGCTCCTCAGGCTGGGCGCACAGCCTAGCTTTCGCTTCTATGAGAGTGCTGTCCCGAGTCTCTTCCTGGAGCCAGTCGTCAGCACGGTGCCTTTTGGCACTGCAGTTCTCTTTCAGTCAAGGAGGCCGTTCGACTGGCAAAGGGAGTCTGCGCAGCACTGCTTTCGCGAGGCCCTTTGACGACTGGGGCACTCAACCCAGGCACGCCAGAGAGCAGTACGTTGCCCTGGCTCTGAATGTGAAGAGCTTTCTCCAGGGGCCTGTTTAGGCTAAGGTTCCTCAGAAGCCAGGAGCCGCCGTTCCAGTCATCCTGCGAAACTGGCGAACGAGCTCCTATCCTGTGTGCCCCCAGGAGCGTCGCAGAGTTAAGGCACTCCGTGGTGGAGTCTGGCCTCATGGAAACCACTGCACACCCAACTCCCCCGACGTGAAACACTGGAACTTACCCTGAGGCCTGAGGTCACCTTTCGTTTGGCCGGAGCTCAACGTGTAGTGCCGTGGGAGGAGTTTCTAGAAAGGGATTGCCAGCACGGTTTTCCGCTTTGAGAGAACACGCAGCCTTGGCCCACAACGACAATCCTGCCGTGCAGAGACGTCGGGCCGCTAGTGCTGTTCGGGCAGCTTTGAAGCCAAGCGCACGGCGCCTCCAAACGGGGAGAAAGCGTACTCTCCCATCCGCGTCCCACTTTCAAGCTGAATGACGCAGCACGTTTCTCGGAAGGTTCTGCCGAGCTATCTAGTACAAGGGAGAGAGTGCCTGCCTCTGCTGAGAAAGGTTTTGACGTGGGGATTGCTGCACATGCGGAAGAGCGTTCCCCAGGCCGTGCCAAGTTTAGGGGCTTTGGTGATTCTGGATGGTCCCAAGGGTCCAGAATTGCCCCTGGGAAAGCTGTGCTTTTTTTTCTTTCTCCGGCTGGAAGTAAACATCTGGCAACCGACTGCCGTACGCAGACGTCCTGGGGGAGCCCCCCGGTTTCCTTTGGGACGCACATTGGTGTTTCACAGAAGAGCCCCAATTCCTAATTGGGGGCACAGCAGCGTGGAATGTAAGGCTGTTTAGAACGGCGTACCTTGAGGCCGTGTGAAGGCCGTACAAACGAGAGCTTTTCGAGCGAACAGGGCAGCGCTTCGCCATCGTCGTTGCCCGTTCATGGAGCTTAATCAAACGAATGCATTTACTTCCTGTGGCTCAAACGCAAGAGAGGAGTTGCAAGGCATCCAGTGCCCTTTGACAGTTGTTACAACGAACGTGAGTGCACGGTGTGTCGTGAAATAAAGCCCTAGCACTGTTGAAGCACTCCGTTAACGCACGCTTCTTCGCTCCCATGGCACTCCGAGGTGTTCCTGACGGGGGAAATCTGGACTGGCGCTTGAGGCCGGGGTGGGGCGAGGGGACTCACAATTCTTTTGCCGGCGAGCTCCAGAGCGCTCCTGCTGAAGCTCCCAGCAAGGAACTGAGAGCAGCAGGCCTCACACGCGTAAACTCAGACTTCTGCTGTCACGAGTCAACTCAGACTTCTCATGGGAGGCCTTCCGGCAGCAAAGAGAAGGTGGGCGCGAGCAGTGTACTTCAGGCAGCTTAGGACCCGCCACTGTCTCGTTTAGCACGGGGGGGGAATAAGGTTCAGCCAGGGTCGCCCAGCTTCAAACCGGAGCTCATCTAGGGATCCTCAGTGGTTTCTGATTACCTCAAGGAAACACAACGGGAGGAACAGGGCCCTTCCGTGGAGGCACTTTTGGGCACAGGGACCTCTGCGTGGGATCTACTGGGTAAGTATGGCAGTCCCTTAGGTAGGCCTCAGTGACCAAGGCTCTCTGGCTCACGCCTAGCTGTGTAAAAGAAGTGTGGCAAACGTACGTACTGCTCCTCAGGCTGGGCGCACAGCCTAGCTTTCGCTTCTATGAGAGTGCTGTCCCGAGTCTCTTCCTGGAGCCAGTCGTCAGCACGGTGCCTTTTGGCACTGCAGTTCTCTTTCAGTCAAGGAGGCCGTTCGACTGGCAAAGGGAGTCTGCGCAGCACTGCTTTCGCGAGGCCCTTTGACGACTGGGGCACTCAACCCAGGCACGCCAGAGAGCAGTACGTTGCCCTGGCTCTGAATGTGAAGAGCTTTCTCCAGGGGCCTGTTTAGGCTAAGGTTCCTCAGAAGCCAGGAGCCGCCGTTCCAGTCATCCTGCGAAACTGGCGAACGAGCTCCTATCCTGTGTGCCCCCAGGAGCGTCGCAGAGTTAAGGCACTCCGTGGTGGAGTCTGGCCTCATGGAAACCACTGCACACCCAACTCCCCCGACGTGAAACACTGGAACTTACCCTGAGGCCTGAGGTCACCTTTCGTTTGGCCGGAGCTCAACGTGTAGTGCCGTGGGAGGAGTTTCTAGAAAGGGATTGCCAGCACGGTTTTCCGCTTTGAGAGAACACGCAGCCTTGGCCCACAACGACAATCCTGCCGTGCAGAGACGTCGGGCCGCTAGTGCTGTTCGGGCAGCTTTGAAGCCAAGCGCACGGCGCCTCCAAACGGGGAGAAAGCGTACTCTCCCATCCGCGTCCCACTTTCAAGCTGAATGACGCAGCACGTTTCTCGGAAGGTTCTGCCGAGCTATCTAGTACAAGGGAGAGAGTGCCTGCCTCTGCTGAGAAAGGTTTTGACGTGGGGATTGCTGCACATGCGGAAGAGCGTTCCCCAGGCCGTGCCAAGTTTAGGGGCTTTGGTGATTCTGGATGGTCCCAAGGGTCCAGAATTGCCCCTGGGAAAGCTGTGCTTTTTTTTCTTTCTCCGGCTGGAAGTAAACATCTGGCAACCGACTGCCGTACGCAGACGTCCTGGGGGAGCCCCCCGGTTTCCTTTGGGACGCACATTGGTGTTTCACAGAAGAGCCCCAATTCCTAATTGGGGGCACAGCAGCGTGGAATGTAAGGCTGTTTAGAACGGCGTACCTTGAGGCCGTGTGAAGGCCGTACAAACGAGAGCTTTTCGAGCGAACAGGGCAGCGCTTCGCCATCGTCGTTGCCCGTTCATGGAGCTTAATCAAACGAATGCATTTACTTCCTGTGGCTCAAACGCAAGAGAGGAGTTGCAAGGCATCCAGTGCCCTTTGACAGTTGTTACAACGAACGTGAGTGCACGGTGTGTCGTGAAATAAAGCCCTAGCACTGTTGAAGCACTCCGTTAACGCACGCTTCTTCGCTCCCATGGCACTCCGAGGTGTTCCTGACGGGGGAAATCTGGACTGGCGCTTGAGGCCGGGGTGGGGCGAGGGGACTCACAATTCTTTTGCCGGCGAGCTCCAGAGCGCTCCTGCTGAAGCTCCCAGCAAGGAACTGAGAGCAGCAGGCCTCACACGCGTAAACTCAGACTTCTGCTGTCACGAGTCAACTCAGACTTCTCATGGGAGGCCTTCCGGCAGCAAAGAGAAGGTGGGCGCGAGCAGTGTACTTCAGGCAGCTTAGGACCCGCCACTGTCTCGTTTAGCACGGGGGGGGAATAAGGTTCAGCCAGGGTCGCCCAGCTTCAAACCGGAGCTCATCTAGGGATCCTCAGTGGTTTCTGATTACCTCAAGGAAACACAACGGGAGGAACAGGGCCCTTCCGTGGAGGCACTTTTGGGCACAGGGACCTCTGCGTGGGATCTACTGGGTAAGTATGGCAGTCCCTTAGGTAGGCCTCAGTGACCAAGGCTCTCTGGCTCACGCCTAGCTGTGTAAAAGAAGTGTGGCAAACGTACGTACTGCTCCTCAGGCTGGGCGCACAGCCTAGCTTTCGCTTCTATGAGAGTGCTGTCCCGAGTCTCTTCCTGGAGCCAGTCGTCAGCACGGTGCCTTTTGGCACTGCAGTTCTCTTTCAGTCAAGGAGGCCGTTCGACTGGCAAAGGGAGTCTGCGCAGCACTGCTTTCGCGAGGCCCTTTGACGACTGGGGCACTCAACCCAGGCACGCCAGAGAGCAGTACGTTGCCCTGGCTCTGAATGTGAAGAGCTTTCTCCAGGGGCCTGTTTAGGCTAAGGTTCCTCAGAAGCCAGGAGCCGCCGTTCCAGTCATCCTGCGAAATTGGCGAACGAGCTCCTATCCTGTGTGCCCCCAGGAGCGTCGCAGAGTTAAGGCACTCCGTGGTGGAGTCTGGCCTCATGGAAACCACTGCACACCCAACTCCCCCGACGTGAAACACTGGAACTTACCCTGAGGCCTGAGGTCACCTTTCGTTTGGCCGGAGCTCAACGTGTAGTGCCGTGGGAGGAGTTTCTAGAAAGGGATTGCCAGCACGGTTTTCCGCTTTGAGAGAACACGCAGCCTTGGCCCACAACGACAATCCTGCCGTGCAGAGACGTCGGGCCGCTAGTGCTGTTCGGGCAGCTTTGAAGCCAAGCGCACGGCGCCTCCAAACGGGGAGAAAGCGTACTCTCCCATCCGCGTCCCACTTTCAAGCTGAATGACGCAGCACGTTTCTCGGAAGGTTCTGCCGAGCTATCTAGTACAAGGGAGAGAGTGCCTGCCTCTGCTGAGAAAGGTTTTGACGTGGGGATTGCTGCACATGCGGAAGAGCGTTCCCCAGGCCGTGCCAAGTTTAGGGGCTTTGGTGATTCTGGATGGTCCCAAGGGTCCAGAATTGCCCCTGGGAAAGCTGTGCTTTTTTTTTCTTTCTCCGGCTGGAAGTAAACATCTGGCAACCGACTGCCGTACGCAGACGTCCTGGGGGAGCCCCCCGGTTTCCTTTGGGACGCACATTGGTGTTTCACAGAAGAGCCCCAATTCCTAATTGGGGGCACAGCAGCGTGGAATGTAAGGCTGTTTAGAACGGCGTACCTTGAGGCCGTGTGAAGGCCGTACAAACGAGAGCTTTTCGAGCGAACAGGGCAGCGCTTCGCCATCGTCGTTGCCCGTTCATGGAGCTTAATCAAACGAATGCATTTACTTCCTGTGGCTCAAACGCAAGAGAGGAGTTGCAAGGCATCCAGTGCCCTTTGACAGTTGTTACAACGAACGTGAGTGCACGGTGTGTCGTGAAATAAAGCCCTAGCACTGTTGAAGCACTCCGTTAACGCACGCTTCTTCGCTCCCATGGCACTCCGAGGTGTTCCTGACGGGGGAAATCTGGACTGGCGCTTGAGGCCGGGGTGGGGCGAGGGGACTCACAATTCTTTTGCCGGCGAGCTCCAGAGCGCTCCTGCTGAAGCTCCCAGCAAGGAACTGAGAGCAGCAGGCCTCACACGCGTAAACTCAGACTTCTGCTGTCACGAGTCAACTCAGACTTCTCATGGGAGGCCTTCCGGCAGCAAAGAGAAGGTGGGCGCGAGCAGTGTACTTCAGGCAGCTTAGGACCCGCCACTGTCTCGTTTAGCACGGGGGGGGAATAAGGTTCAGCCAGGGTCGCCCAGCTTCAAACCGGAGCTCATCTAGGGATCATCAGTGGTTTCTGATTACCTCAAGGAAACACAACGGGAGGAACAGGGCCCTTCCGTGGAGGCACTTTTGGGCACAGGGACCTCTGCGTGGGATCTACTGGGTAAGTATGGCAGTCCCTTAGGTAGGCCTCAGTGACCAAGGCTCTCTGGCTCACGCCTAGCTGTGTAAAAGAAGTGTGGCAAACGTACGTACTGCTCCTCAGGCTGGGCGCACAGCCTAGCTTTCGCTTCTATGAGAGTGCTGTCCCGAGTCTCTTCCTGGAGCCAGTCGTCAGCACGGTGCCTTTTGGCACTGCAGTTCTCTTTCAGTCAAGGAGGCCGTTCGACTGGCAAAGGGAGTCTGCGCAGCACTGCTTTCGCGAGGCCCTTTGACGACTGGGGCACTCAACCCAGGCACGCCAGAGAGCAGTACGTTGCCCTGGCTCTGAATGTGAAGAGCTTTCTCCAGGGGCCTGTTTAGGCTAAGGTTCCTCAGAAGCCAGGAGCCGCCGTTCCAGTCATCCTGCGAAACTGGCGAACGAGCTCCTATCCTGTGTGCCCCCAGGAGCGTCGCAGAGTTAAGGCACTCCGTGGTGGAGTCTGGCCTCATGGAAACCACTGCACACCCAACTCCCCCGACGTGAAACACTGGAACTTACCCTGAGGCCTGAGGTCACCTTTCGTTTGGCCGGAGCTCAACGTGTAGTGCCGTGGGAGGAGTTTCTAGAAAGGGATTGCCAGCACGGTTTTCCGCTTTGAGAGAACACGCAGCCTTGGCCCACAACGACAATCCTGCCGTGCAGAGACGTCGGGCCGCTAGTGCTGTTCGGGCAGCTTTGAAGCCAAGCGCACGGCGCCTCCAAACGGGGAGAAAGCGTACTCTCCCATCCGCGTCCCACTTTCAAGCTGAATGACGCAGCACGTTTCTCGGAAGGTTCTGCCGAGCTATCTAGTACAAGGGAGAGAGTGCCTGCCTCTGCTGAGAAAGGTTTTGACGTGGGGATTGCTGCACATGCGGAAGAGCGTTCCCCAGGCCGTGCCAAGTTTAGGGGCTTTGGTGATTCTGGATGGTCCCAAGGGTCCAGAATTGCCCCTGGGAAAGCTGTGCTTTTTTTTTCTTTCTCCGGCTGGAAGTAAACATCTGGCAACCGACTGCCGTACGCAGACGTCCTGGGGGAGCCCCCCGGTTTCCTTTGGGACGCACATTGGTGTTTCACAGAAGAGCCCCAATTCCTAATTGGGGGCACAGCAGCGTGGAATGTAAGGCTGTTTAGAACGGCGTACCTTGAGGCCGTGTGAAGGCCGTACAAACGAGAGCTTTTCGAGCGAACAGGGCAGCGCTTCGCCATCGTCGTTGCCCGTTCATGGAGCTTAATCAAACGAATGCATTTACTTCCTGTGGCTCAAACGCAAGAGAGGAGTTGCAAGGCATCCAGTGCCCTTTGACAGTTGTTACAACGAACGTGAGTGCACGGTGTGTCGTGAAATAAAGCCCTAGCACTGTTGAAGCACTCCGTTAACGCACGCTTCTTCGCTCCCATGGCACTCCGAGGTGTTCCTGACGGGGGAAATCTGGACTGGCGCTTGAGGCCGGGGTGGGGCGAGGGGACTCACAATTCTTTTGCCGGCGAGCTCCAGAGCGCTCCTGCTGAAGCTCCCAGCAAGGAACTGAGAGCAGCAGGCCTCACACGCGTAAACTCAGACTTCTGCTGTCACGAGTCAACTCAGACTTCTCATGGGAGGCCTTCCGGCAGCAAAGAGAAGGTGGGCGCGAGCAGTGTACTTCAGGCAGCTTAGGACCCGCCACTGTCTCGTTTAGCACGGGGGGGGAATAAGGTTCAGCCAGGGTCGCCCAGCTTCAAACCGGAGCTCATCTAGGGATCATCAGTGGTTTCTGATTACCTCAAGGAAACACAACGGGAGGAACAGGGCCCTTCCGTGGAGGCACTTTTGGGCACAGGGACCTCTGCGTGGGATCTACTGGGTAAGTATGGCAGTCCCTTAGGTAGGCCTCAGTGACCAAGGCTCTCTGGCTCACGCCTAGCTGTGTAAAAGAAGTGTGGCAAACGTACGTACTGCTCCTCAGGCTGGGCGCACAGCCTAGCTTTCGCTTCTATGAGAGTGCTGTCCCGAGTCTCTTCCTGGAGCCAGTCGTCAGCACGGTGCCTTTTGGCACTGCAGTTCTCTTTCAGTCAAGGAGGCCGTTCGACTGGCAAAGGGAGTCTGCGCAGCACTGCTTTCGCGAGGCCCTTTGACGACTGGGGCACTCAACCCAGGCACGCCAGAGAGCAGTACGTTGCCCTGGCTCTGAATGTGAAGAGCTTTCTCCAGGGGCCTGTTTAGGCTAAGGTTCCTCAGAAGCCAGGAGCCGCCGTTCCAGTCATCCTGCGAAACTGGCGAACGAGCTCCTATCCTGTGTGCCCCCAGGAGCGTCGCAGAGTTAAGGCACTCCGTGGTGGAGTCTGGCCTCATGGAAACCACTGCACACCCAACTCCCCCGACGTGAAACACTGGAACTTACCCTGAGGCCTGAGGTCACCTTTCGTTTGGCCGGAGCTCAACGTGTAGTGCCGTGGGAGGAGTTTCTAGAAAGGGATTGCCAGCACGGTTTTCCGCTTTGAGAGAACACGCAGCCTTGGCCCACAACGACAATCCTGCCGTGCAGAGACGTCGGGCCGCTAGTGCTGTTCGGGCAGCTTTGAAGCCAAGCGCACGGCGCCTCCAAACGGGGAGAAAGCGTACTCTCCCATCCGCGTCCCACTTTCAAGCTGAATGACGCAGCACGTTTCTCGGAAGGTTCTGCCGAGCTATCTAGTACAAGGGAGAGAGTGCCTGCCTCTGCTGAGAAAGGTTTTGACGTGGGGATTGCTGCACATGCGGAAGAGCGTTCCCCAGGCCGTGCCAAGTTTAGGGGCTTTGGTGATTCTGGATGGTCCCAAGGGTCCAGAATTGCCCCTGGGAAAGCTGTGCTTTTTTTTCTTTCTCCGGCTGGAAGTAAACATCTGGCAACCGACTGCCGTACGCAGACGTCCTGGGGGAGCCCCCCGGTTTCCTTTGGGACGCACATTGGTGTTTCACAGAAGAGCCCCAATTCCTAATTGGGGGCACAGCAGCGTGGAATGTAAGGCTGTTTAGAACGGCGTACCTTGAGGCCGTGTGAAGGCCGTACAAACGAGAGCTTTTCGAGCGAACAGGGCAGCGCTTCGCCATCGTCGTTGCCCGTTCATGGAGCTTAATCAAACGAATGCATTTACTTCCTGTGGCTCAAACGCAAGAGAGGAGTTGCAAGGCATCCAGTGCCCTTTGACAGTTGTTACAACGAACGTGAGTGCACGGTGTGTCGTGAAATAAAGCCCTAGCACTGTTGAAGCACTCCGTTAACGCACGCTTCTTCGCTCCCATGGCACTCCGAGGTGTTCCTGACGGGGGAAATCTGGACTGGCGCTTGAGGCCGGGGTGGGGCGAGGGGACTCACAATTCTTTTGCCGGCGAGCTCCAGAGCGCTCCTGCTGAAGCTCCCAGCAAGGAACTGAGAGCAGCAGGCCTCACACGCGTAAACTCAGACTTCTGCTGTCACGAGTCAACTCAGACTTCTCATGGGAGGCCTTCCGGCAGCAAAGAGAAGGTGGGCGCGAGCAGTGTACTTCAGGCAGCTTAGGACCCGCCACTGTCTCGTTTAGCACGGGGGGGAATAAGGTTCAGCCAGGGTCGCCCAGCTTCAAACCGGAGCTCATCTAGGGATCCTCAGTGGTTTCTGATTACCTCAAGGAAACACAACGGGAGGAACAGGGCCCTTCCGTGGAGGCACTTTTGGGCACAGGGACCTCTGCGTGGGATCTACTGGGTAAGTATGGCAGTCCCTTAGGTAGGCCTCAGTGACCAAGGCTCTCTGGCTCACGCCTAGCTGTGTAAAAGAAGTGTGGCAAACGTACGTACTGCTCCTCAGGCTGGGCGCACAGCCTAGCTTTCGCTTCTATGAGAGTGCTGTCCCGAGTCTCTTCCTGGAGCCAGTCGTCAGCACGGTGCCTTTTGGCACTGCAGTTCTCTTTCAGTCAAGGAGGCCGTTCGACTGGCAAAGGGAGTCTGCGCAGCACTGCTTTCGCGAGGCCCTTTGACGACTGGGGCACTCAACCCAGGCACGCCAGAGAGCAGTACGTTGCCCTGGCTCTGAATGTGAAGAGCTTTCTCCAGGGGCCTGTTTAGGCTAAGGTTCCTCAGAAGCCAGGAGCCGCCGTTCCAGTCATCCTGCGAAATTGGCGAACGAGCTCCTATCCTGTGTGCCCCCAGGAGCGTCGCAGAGTTAAGGCACTCCGTGGTGGAGTCTGGCCTCATGGAAACCACTGCACACCCAACTCCCCCGACGTGAAACACTGGAACTTACCCTGAGGCTTGAGGTCACCTTTCGTTTGGCCGGAGCTCAACGTGTAGTGCCGTGGGAGGAGTTTCTAGAAAGGGATTGCCAGCACGGTTTTCCGCTTTGAGAGAACACGCAGCCTTGGCCCACAACGACAATCCTGCCGTGCAGAGACGTCGGGCCGCTAGTGCTGTTCGGGCAGCTTTGAAGCCAAGCGCACGGCGCCTCCAAACGGGGAGAAAGCGTACTCTCCCATCCGCGTCCCACTTTCAAGCTGAATGACGCAGCACGTTTCTCGGAAGGTTCTGCCGAGCTATCTAGTACAAGGGAGAGAGTGCCTGCCTCTGCTGAGAAAGGTTTTGACGTGGGGATTGCTGCACATGCGGAAGAGCGTTCCCCAGGCCGTGCCAAGTTTAGGGGCTTTGGTGATTCTGGATGGTCCCAAGGGTCCAGAATTGCCCCTGGGAAAGCTGTGCTTTTTTTTCTTTCTCCGGCTGGAAGTAAACATCTGGCAACCGACTGCCGTACGCAGACGTCCTGGGGGAGCCCCCCGGTTTCCTTTGGGACGCACATTGGTGTTTCACAGAAGAGCCCCAATTCCTAATTGGGGGCACAGCAGCGTGGAATGTAAGGCTGTTTAGAACGGCGTACCTTGAGGCCGTGTGAAGGCCGTACAAACGAGAGCTTTTCGAGCGAACAGGGCAGCGCTTCGCCATCGTCGTTGCCCGTTCATGGAGCTTAATCAAACGAATGCATTTACTTCCTGTGGCTCAAACGCAAGAGAGGAGTTGCAAGGCATCCAGTGCCCTTTGACAGTTGTTACAACGAACGTGAGTGCACGGTGTGTCGTGAAATAAAGCCCTAGCACTGTTGAAGCACTCCGTTAACGCACGCTTCTTCGCTCCCATGGCACTCCGAGGTGTTCCTGACGGGGGAAATCTGGACTGGCGCTTGAGGCCGGGGTGGGGCGAGGGGACTCACAATTCTTTTGCCGGCGAGCTCCAGAGCGCTCCTGCTGAAGCTCCCAGCAAGGAACTGAGAGCAGCAGGCCTCACACGCGTAAACTCAGACTTCTGCTGTCACGAGTCAACTCAGACTTCTCATGGGAGGCCTTCCGGCAGCAAAGAGAAGGTGGGCGCGAGCAGTGTACTTCAGGCAGCTTAGGACCCGCCACTGTCTCGTTTAGCACGGGGGGGAATAAGGTTCAGCCAGGGTCGCCCAGCTTCAAACCGGAGCTCATCTAGGGATCCTCAGTGGTTTCTGATTACCTCAAGGAAACACAACGGGAGGAACAGGGCCCTTCCGTGGAGGCACTTTTGGGCACAGGGACCTCTGCGTGGGATCTACTGGGTAAGTATGGCAGTCCCTTAGGTAGGCCTCAGTGACCAAGGCTCTCTGGCTCACGCCTAGCTGTGTAAAAGAAGTGTGGCAAACGTACGTACTGCTCCTCAGGCTGGGCGCACAGCCTAGCTTTCGCTTCTATGAGAGTGCTGTCCCGAGTCTCTTCCTGGAGCCAGTCGTCAGCACGGTGCCTTTTGGCACTGCAGTTCTCTTTCAGTCAAGGAGGCCGTTCGACTGGCAAAGGGAGTCTGCGCAGCACTGCTTTCGCGAGGCCCTTTGACGACTGGGGCACTCAACCCAGGCACGCCAGAGAGCAGTACGTTGCCCTGGCTCTGAATGTGAAGAGCTTTCTCCAGGGGCCTGTTTAGGCTAAGGTTCCTCAGAAGCCAGGAGCCGCCGTTCCAGTCATCCTGCGAAACTGGCGAACGAGCTCCTATCCTGTGTGCCCCCAGGAGCGTCGCAGAGTTAAGGCACTCCGTGGTGGAGTCTGGCCTCATGGAAACCACTGCACACCCAACTCCCCCGACGTGAAACACTGGAACTTACCCTGAGGCCTGAGGTCACCTTTCGTTTGGCCGGAGCTCAACGTGTAGTGCCGTGGGAGGAGTTTCTAGAAAGGGATTGCCAGCACGGTTTTCCGCTTTGAGAGAACACGCAGCCTTGGCCCACAACGACAATCCTGCCGTGCAGAGACGTCGGGCCGCTAGTGCTGTTCGGGCAGCTTTGAAGCCAAGCGCACGGCGCCTCCAAACGGGGAGAAAGCGTACTCTCCCATCCGCGTCCCACTTTCAAGCTGAATGACGCAGCACGTTTCTCGGAAGGTTCTGCCGAGCTATCTAGTACAAGGGAGAGAGTGCCTGCCTCTGCTGAGAAAGGTTTTGACGTGGGGATTGCTGCACATGCGGAAGAGCGTTCCCCAGGCCGTGCCAAGTTTAGGGGCTTTGGTGATTCTGGATGGTCCCAAGGGTCCAGAATTGCCCCTGGGAAAGCTGTGCTTTTTTTTCTTTCTCCGGCTGGAAGTAAACATCTGGCAACCGACTGCCGTACGCAGACGTCCTGGGGGAGCCCCCCGGTTTCCTTTGGGACGCACATTGGTGTTTCACAGAAGAGCCCCAATTCCTAATTGGGGGCACAGCAGCGTGGAATGTAAGGCTGTTTAGAACGGCGTACCTTGAGGCCGTGTGAAGGCCGTACAAACGAGAGCTTTTCGAGCGAACAGGGCAGCGCTTCGCCATCGTCGTTGCCCGTTCATGGAGCTTAATCAAACGAATGCATTTACTTCCTGTGGCTCAAACGCAAGAGAGGAGTTGCAAGGCATCCAGTGCCCTTTGACAGTTGTTACAACGAACGTGAGTGCACGGTGTGTCGTGAAATAAAGCCCTAGCACTGTTGAAGCACTCCGTTAACGCACGCTTCTTCGCTCCCATGGCACTCCGAGGTGTTCCTGACGGGGGAAATCTGGACTGGCGCTTGAGGCCGGGGTGGGGCGAGGGGACTCACAATTCTTTTGCCGGCGAGCTCCAGAGCGCTCCTGCTGAAGCTCCCAGCAAGGAACTGAGAGCAGCAGGCCTCACACGCGTAAACTCAGACTTCTGCTGTCACGAGTCAACTCAGACTTCTCATGGGAGGCCTTCCGGCAGCAAAGAGAAGGTGGGCGCGAGCAGTGTACTTCAGGCAGCTTAGGACCCGCCACTGTCTCGTTTAGCACGGGGGGGGAATAAGGTTCAGCCAGGGTCGCCCAGCTTCAAACCGGAGCTCATCTAGGGATCCTCAGTGGTTTCTGATTACCTCAAGGAAACACAACGGGAGGAACAGGGCCCTTCCGTGGAGGCACTTTTGGGCACAGGGACCTCTGCGTGGGATCTACTGGGTAAGTATGGCAGTCCCTTAGGTAGGCCTCAGTGACCAAGGCTCTCTGGCTCACGCCTAGCTGTGTAAAAGAAGTGTGGCAAACGTACGTACTGCTCCTCAGGCTGGGCGCACAGCCTAGCTTTCGCTTCTATGAGAGTGCTGTCCCGAGTCTCTTCCTGGAGCCAGTCGTCAGCACGGTGCCTTTTGGCACTGCAGTTCTCTTTCAGTCAAGGAGGCCGTTCGACTGGCAAAGGGAGTCTGCGCAGCACTGCTTTCGCGAGGCCCTTTGACGACTGGGGCACTCAACCCAGGCACGCCAGAGAGCAGTACGTTGCCCTGGCTCTGAATGTGAAGAGCTTTCTCCAGGGGCCTGTTTAGGCTAAGGTTCCTCAGAAGCCAGGAGCCGCCGTTCCAGTCATCCTGCGAAACTGGCGAACGAGCTCCTATCCTGTGTGCCCCCAGGAGCGTCGCAGAGTTAAGGCACTCCGTGGTGGAGTCTGGCCTCATGGAAACCACTGCACACCCAACTCCCCCGACGTGAAACACTGGAACTTACCCTGAGGCCTGAGGTCACCTTTCGTTTGGCCGGAGCTCAACGTGTAGTGCCGTGGGAGGAGTTTCTAGAAAGGGATTGCCAGCACGGTTTTCCGCTTTGAGAGAACACGCAGCCTTGGCCCACAACGACAATCCTGCCGTGCAGAGACGTCGGGCCGCTAGTGCTGTTCGGGCAGCTTTGAAGCCAAGCGCACGGCGCCTCCAAACGGGGAGAAAGCGTACTCTCCCATCCGCGTCCCACTTTCAAGCTGAATGACGCAGCACGTTTCTCGGAAGGTTCTGCCGAGCTATCTAGTACAAGGGAGAGAGTGCCTGCCTCTGCTGAGAAAGGTTTTGACGTGGGGATTGCTGCACATGCGGAAGAGCGTTCCCCAGGCCGTGCCAAGTTTAGGGGCTTTGGTGATTCTGGATGGTCCCAAGGGTCCAGAATTGCCCCTGGGAAAGCTGTGCTTTTTTTTCTTTCTCCGGCTGGAAGTAAACATCTGGCAACCGACTGCCGTACGCAGACGTCCTGGGGGAGCCCCCCGGTTTCCTTTGGGACGCACATTGGTGTTTCACAGAAGAGCCCCAATTCCTAATTGGGGGCACAGCAGCGTGGAATGTAAGGCTGTTTAGAACGGCGTACCTTGAGGCCGTGTGAAGGCCGTACAAACGAGAGCTTTTCGAGCGAACAGGGCAGCGCTTCGCCATCGTCGTTGCCCGTTCATGGAGCTTAATCAAACGAATGCATTTACTTCCTGTGGCTCAAACGCAAGAGAGGAGTTGCAAGGCATCCAGTGCCCTTTGACAGTTGTTACAACGAACGTGAGTGCACGGTGTGTCGTGAAATAAAGCCCTAGCACTGTTGAAGCACTCCGTTAACGCACGCTTCTTCGCTCCCATGGCACTCCGAGGTGTTCCTGACGGGGGAAATCTGGACTGGCGCTTGAGGCCGGGGTGGGGCGAGGGGACTCACAATTCTTTTGCCGGCGAGCTCCAGAGCGCTCCTGCTGAAGCTCCCAGCAAGGAACTGAGAGCAGCAGGCCTCACACGCGTAAACTCAGACTTCTGCTGTCACGAGTCAACTCAGACTTCTCATGGGAGGCCTTCCGGCAGCAAAGAGAAGGTGGGCGCGAGCAGTGTACTTCAGGCAGCTTAGGACCCGCCACTGTCTCGTTTAGCACGGGGGGGGAATAAGGTTCAGCCAGGGTCGCCCAGCTTCAAACCGGAGCTCATCTAGGGATCCTCAGTGGTTTCTGATTACCTCAAGGAAACACAACGGGAGGAACAGGGCCCTTCCGTGGAGGCACTTTTGGGCACAGGGACCTCTGCGTGGGATCTACTGGGTAAGTATGGCAGTCCCTTAGGTAGGCCTCAGTGACCAAGGCTCTCTGGCTCACGCCTAGCTGTGTAAAAGAAGTGTGGCAAACGTACGTACTGCTCCTCAGGCTGGGCGCACAGCCTAGCTTTCGCTTCTATGAGAGTGCTGTCCCGAGTCTCTTCCTGGAGCCAGTCGTCAGCACGGTGCCTTTTGGCACTGCAGTTCTCTTTCAGTCAAGGAGGCCGTTCGACTGGCAAAGGGAGTCTGCGCAGCACTGCTTTCGCGAGGCCCTTTGACGACTGGGGCACTCAACCCAGGCACGCCAGAGAGCAGTACGTTGCCCTGGCTCTGAATGTGAAGAGCTTTCTCCAGGGGCCTGTTTAGGCTAAGGTTCCTCAGAAGCCAGGAGCCGCCGTTCCAGTCATCCTGCGAAACTGGCGAACGAGCTCCTATCCTGTGTGCCCCCAGGAGCGTCGCAGAGTTAAGGCACTCCGTGGTGGAGTCTGGCCTCATGGAAACCACTGCACACCCAACTCCCCCGACGTGAAACACTGGAACTTACCCTGAGGCCTGAGGTCACCTTTCGTTTGGCCGGAGCTCAACGTGTAGTGCCGTGGGAGGAGTTTCTAGAAAGGGATTGCCAGCACGGTTTTCCGCTTTGAGAGAACACGCAGCCTTGGCCCACAACGACAATCCTGCCGTGCAGAGACGTCGGGCCGCTAGTGCTGTTCGGGCAGCTTTGAAGCCAAGCGCACGGCGCCTCCAAACGGGGAGAAAGCGTACTCTCCCATCCGCGTCCCACTTTCAAGCTGAATGACGCAGCACGTTTCTCGGAAGGTTCTGCCGAGCTATCTAGTACAAGGGAGAGAGTGCCTGCCTCTGCTGAGAAAGGTTTTGACGTGGGGATTGCTGCACATGCGGAAGAGCGTTCCCCAGGCCGTGCCAAGTTTAGGGGCTTTGGTGATTCTGGATGGTCCCAAGGGTCCAGAATTGCCCCTGGGAAAGCTGTGCTTTTTTTTCTTTCTCCGGCTGGAAGTAAACATCTGGCAACCGACTGCCGTACGCAGACGTCCTGGGGGAGCCCCCCGGTTTCCTTTGGGACGCACATTGGTGTTTCACAGAAGAGCCCCAATTCCTAATTGGGGGCACAGCAGCGTGGAATGTAAGGCTGTTTAGAACGGCGTACCTTGAGGCCGTGTGAAGGCCGTACAAACGAGAGCTTTTCGAGCGAACAGGGCAGCGCTTCGCCATCGTCGTTGCCCGTTCATGGAGCTTAATCAAACGAATGCATTTACTTCCTGTGGCTCAAACGCAAGAGAGGAGTTGCAAGGCATCCAGTGCCCTTTGACAGTTGTTACAACGAACGTGAGTGCACGGTGTGTCGTGAAATAAAGCCCTAGCACTGTTGAAGCACTCCGTTAACGCACGCTTCTTCGCTCCCATGGCACTCCGAGGTGTTCCTGACGGGGGAAATCTGGACTGGCGCTTGAGGCCGGGGTGGGGCGAGGGGACTCACAATTCTTTTGCCGGCGAGCTCCAGAGCGCTCCTGCTGAAGCTCCCAGCAAGGAACTGAGAGCAGCAGGCCTCACACGCGTAAACTCAGACTTCTGCTGTCACGAGTCAACTCAGACTTCTCATGGGAGGCCTTCCGGCAGCAAAGAGAAGGTGGGCGCGAGCAGTGTACTTCAGGCAGCTTAGGACCCGCCACTGTCTCGTTTAGCACGGGGGGGAATAAGGTTCAGCCAGGGTCGCCCAGCTTCAAACCGGAGCTCATCTAGGGATCCTCAGTGGTTTCTGATTACCTCAAGGAAACACAACGGGAGGAACAGGGCCCTTCCGTGGAGGCACTTTTGGGCACAGGGACCTCTGCGTGGGATCTACTGGGTAAGTATGGCAGTCCCTTAGGTAGGCCTCAGTGACCAAGGCTCTCTGGCTCACGCCTAGCTGTGTAAAAGAAGTGTGGCAAACGTACGTACTGCTCCTCAGGCTGGGCGCACAGCCTAGCTTTCGCTTCTATGAGAGTGCTGTCCCGAGTCTCTTCCTGGAGCCAGTCGTCAGCACGGTGCCTTTTGGCACTGCAGTTCTCTTTCAGTCAAGGAGGCCGTTCGACTGGCAAAGGGAGTCTGCGCAGCACTGCTTTCGCGAGGCCCTTTGACGACTGGGGCACTCAACCCAGGCACGCCAGAGAGCAGTACGTTGCCCTGGCTCTGAATGTGAAGAGCTTTCTCCAGGGGCCTGTTTAGGCTAAGGTTCCTCAGAAGCCAGGAGCCGCCGTTCCAGTCATCCTGCGAAATTGGCGAACGAGCTCCTATCCTGTGTGCCCCCAGGAGCGTCGCAGAGTTAAGGCACTCCGTGGTGGAGTCTGGCCTCATGGAAACCACTGCACACCCAACTCCCCCGACGTGAAACACTGGAACTTACCCTGAGGCTTGAGGTCACCTTTCGTTTGGCCGGAGCTCAACGTGTAGTGCCGTGGGAGGAGTTTCTAGAAAGGGATTGCCAGCACGGTTTTCCGCTTTGAGAGAACACGCAGCCTTGGCCCACAACGACAATCCTGCCGTGCAGAGACGTCGGGCCGCTAGTGCTGTTCGGGCAGCTTTGAAGCCAAGCGCACGGCGCCTCCAAACGGGGAGAAAGCGTACTCTCCCATCCGCGTCCCACTTTCAAGCTGAATGACGCAGCACGTTTCTCGGAAGGTTCTGCCGAGCTATCTAGTACAAGGGAGAGAGTGCCTGCCTCTGCTGAGAAAGGTTTTGACGTGGGGATTGCTGCACATGCGGAAGAGCGTTCCCCAGGCCGTGCCAAGTTTAGGGGCTTTGGTGATTCTGGATGGTCCCAAGGGTCCAGAATTGCCCCTGGGAAAGCTGTGCTTTTTTTTCTTTCTCCGGCTGGAAGTAAACATCTGGCAACCGACTGCCGTACGCAGACGTCCTGGGGGAGCCCCCCGGTTTCCTTTGGGACGCACATTGGTGTTTCACAGAAGAGCCCCAATTCCTAATTGGGGGCACAGCAGCGTGGAATGTAAGGCTGTTTAGAACGGCGTACCTTGAGGCCGTGTGAAGGCCGTACAAACGAGAGCTTTTCGAGCGAACAGGGCAGCGCTTCGCCATCGTCGTTGCCCGTTCATGGAGCTTAATCAAACGAATGCATTTACTTCCTGTGGCTCAAACGCAAGAGAGGAGTTGCAAGGCATCCAGTGCCCTTTGACAGTTGTTACAACGAACGTGAGTGCACGGTGTGTCGTGAAATAAAGCCCTAGCACTGTTGAAGCACTCCGTTAACGCACGCTTCTTCGCTCCCATGGCACTCCGAGGTGTTCCTGACGGGGGAAATCTGGACTGGCGCTTGAGGCCGGGGTGGGGCGAGGGGACTCACAATTCTTTTGCCGGCGAGCTCCAGAGCGCTCCTGCTGAAGCTCCCAGCAAGGAACTGAGAGCAGCAGGCCTCACACGCGTAAACTCAGACTTCTGCTGTCACGAGTCAACTCAGACTTCTCATGGGAGGCCTTCCGGCAGCAAAGAGAAGGTGGGCGCGAGCAGTGTACTTCAGGCAGCTTAGGACCCGCCACTGTCTCGTTTAGCACGGGGGGGAATAAGGTTCAGCCAGGGTCGCCCAGCTTCAAACCGGAGCTCATCTAGGGATCCTCAGTGGTTTCTGATTACCTCAAGGAAACACAACGGGAGGAACAGGGCCCTTCCGTGGAGGCACTTTTGGGCACAGGGACCTCTGCGTGGGATCTACTGGGTAAGTATGGCAGTCCCTTAGGTAGGCCTCAGTGACCAAGGCTCTCTGGCTCACGCCTAGCTGTGTAAAAGAAGTGTGGCAAACGTACGTACTGCTCCTCAGGCTGGGCGCACAGCCTAGCTTTCGCTTCTATGAGAGTGCTGTCCCGAGTCTCTTCCTGGAGCCAGTCGTCAGCACGGTGCCTTTTGGCACTGCAGTTCTCTTTCAGTCAAGGAGGCCGTTCGACTGGCAAAGGGAGTCTGCGCAGCACTGCTTTCGCGAGGCCCTTTGACGACTGGGGCACTCAACCCAGGCACGCCAGAGAGCAGTACGTTGCCCTGGTCTGAATGTGAAGAGCTTTCTCCAGGGGCCTGTTTAGGCTAAGGTTCCTCAGAAGCCAGGAGCCGCCGTTCCGGCACGGAGAGCAGTCATCCTGCGAAATTGGCGAACGAGCTCCTATCCTGTGTGCCCCCAGGAGCGTCGCAGAGTTAAGGCACTCCGTGGTGGAGTCTGGCCTCATGGAAACCACTGCACACCCAACTCCCCCGACGTGAAACACTGGAACTTACCCTGAGGCCTGAGGTCACCTTTCGTTTGGCCGGAGCTCAACGTGTAGTGCCGTGGGAGGAGTTTCTAGAAAGGGATTGCCAGCACGGTTTTCCGCTTTGAGAGAACACGCAGCCTTGGCCCACAACGACAATCCTGCCGTGCAGAGACGTCGGGCCGCTAGTGCTGTTCGGGCAGCTTTGAAGCCAAGCGCACGGCGCCTCCAAACGGGGAGAAAGCGTACTCTCCCATCCGCGTCCCACTTTCAAGCTGAATGACGCAGCACGTTTCTCGGAAGGTTCTGCCGAGCTATCTAGTACAAGGGAGAGAGTGCCTGCCTCTGCTGAGAAAGGTTTTGACGTGGGGATTGCTGCACATGCGGAAGAGCGTTCCCCAGGCCGTGCCAAGTTTAGGGGCTTTGGTGATTCTGGATGGTCCCAAGGGTCCAGAATTGCCCCTGGGAAAGCTGTGCTTTTTTTTCTTTCTCCGGCTGGAAGTAAACATCTGGCAACCGACTGCCGTACGCAGACGTCCTGGGGGAGCCCCCCGGTTTCCTTTGGGACGCACATTGGTGTTTCACAGAAGAGCCCCAATTCCTAATTGGGGGCACAGCAGCGTGGAATGTAAGGCTGTTTAGAACGGCGTACCTTGAGGCCGTGTGAAGGCCGTACAAACGAGAGCTTTTCGAGCGAACAGGGCAGCGCTTCGCCATCGTCGTTGCCCGTTCATGGAGCTTAATCAAACGAATGCATTTACTTCCTGTGGCTCAAACGCAAGAGAGGAGTTGCAAGGCATCCAGTGCCCTTTGACAGTTGTTACAACGAACGTGAGTGCACGGTGTGTCGTGAAATAAAGCCCTAGCACTGTTGAAGCACTCCGTTAACGCACGCTTCTTCGCTCCCATGGCACTCCGAGGTGTTCCTGACGGGGGAAATCTGGACTGGCGCTTGAGGCCGGGGTGGGGCGAGGGGACTCACAATTCTTTTGCCGGCGAGCTCCAGAGCGCTCCTGCTGAAGCTCCCAGCAAGGAACTGAGAGCAGCAGGCCTCACACGCGTAAACTCAGACTTCTGCTGTCACGAGTCAACTCAGACTTCTCATGGGAGGCCTTCCGGCAGCAAAGAGAAGGTGGGCGCGAGCAGTGTACTTCAGGCAGCTTAGGACCCGCCACTGTCTCGTTTAGCACGGGGGGGGAATAAGGTTCAGCCAGGGTCGCCCAGCTTCAAACCGGAGCTCATCTAGGGATCCTCAGTGGTTTCTGATTACCTCAAGGAAACACAACGGGAGGAACAGGGCCCTTCCGTGGAGGCACTTTTGGGCACAGGGACCTCTGCGTGGGATCTACTGGGTAAGTATGGCAGTCCCTTAGGTAGGCCTCAGTGACCAAGGCTCTCTGGCTCACGCCTAGCTGTGTAAAAGAAGTGTGGCAAACGTACGTACTGCTCCTCAGGCTGGGCGCACAGCCTAGCTTTCGCTTCTATGAGAGTGCTGTCCCGAGTCTCTTCCTGGAGCCAGTCGTCAGCACGGTGCCTTTTGGCACTGCAGTTCTCTTTCAGTCAAGGAGGCCGTTCGACTGGCAAAGGGAGTCTGCGCAGCACTGCTTTCGCGAGGCCCTTTGACGACTGGGGCACTCAACCCAGGCACGCCAGAGAGCAGTACGTTGCCCTGGCTCTGAATGTGAAGAGCTTTCTCCAGGGGCCTGTTTAGGCTAAGGTTCCTCAGAAGCCAGGAGCCGCCGTTCCAGTCATCCTGCGAAACTGGCGAACGAGCTCCTATCCTGTGTGCCCCCAGGAGCGTCGCAGAGTTAAGGCACTCCGTGGTGGAGTCTGGCCTCATGGAAACCACTGCACACCCAACTCCCCCGACGTGAAACACTGGAACTTACCCTGAGGCCTGAGGTCACCTTTCGTTTGGCCGGAGCTCAACGTGTAGTGCCGTGGGAGGAGTTTCTAGAAAGGGATTGCCAGCACGGTTTTCCGCTCTGAGAGAACACGCAGCCTTGGCCCACAACGACAATCCTGCCGTGCAGAGACGTCGGGCCGCTAGTGCTGTTCGGGCAGCTTTGAAGCCAAGCGCACGGCGCCTCCAAACGGGGAGAAAGCGTACTCTCCCATCCGCGTCCCACTTTCAAGCTGAATGACGCAGCACGTTTCTCGGAAGGTTCTGCCGAGCTATCTAGTACAAGGGAGAGAGTGCCTGCCTCTGCTGAGAAAGGTTTTGACGTGGGGATTGCTGCACATGCGGAAGAGCGTTCCCCAGGCCGTGCCAAGTTTAGGGGCTTTGGTGATTCTGGATGGTCCCAAGGGTCCAGAATTGCCCCTGGGAAAGCTGTGCTTTTTTTTCTTTCTCCGGCTGGAAGTAAACATCTGGCAACCGACTGCCGTACGCAGACGTCCTGGGGGAGCCCCCCGGTTTCCTTTGGGACGCACATTGGTGTTTCACAGAAGAGCCCCAATTCCTAATTGGGGGCACAGCAGCGTGGAATGTAAGGCTGTTTAGAACGGCGTACCTTGAGGCCGTGTGAAGGCCGTACAAACGAGAGCTTTTCGAGCGAACAGGGCAGCGCTTCGCCATCGTCGTTGCCCGTTCATGGAGCTTAATCAAACGAATGCATTTACTTCCTGTGGCTCAAACGCAAGAGAGGAGTTGCAAGGCATCCAGTGCCCTTTGACAGTTGTTACAACGAACGTGAGTGCACGGTGTGTCGTGAAATAAAGCCCTAGCACTGTTGAAGCACTCCGTTAACGCACGCTTCTTCGCTCCCATGGCACTCCGAGGTGTTCCTGACGGGGGAAATCTGGACTGGCGCTTGAGGCCGGGGTGGGGCGAGGGGACTCACAATTCTTTTGCCGGCGAGCTCCAGAGCGCTCCTGCTGAAGCTCCCAGCAAGGAACTGAGAGCAGCAGGCCTCACACGCGTAAACTCAGACTTCTGCTGTCACGAGTCAACTCAGACTTCTCATGGGAGGCCTTCCGGCAGCAAAGAGAAGGTGGGCGCGAGCAGTGTACTTCAGGCAGCTTAGGACCCGCCACTGTCTCGTTTAGCACGGGGGGGGAATAAGGTTCAGCCAGGGTCGCCCAGCTTCAAACCGGAGCTCATCTAGGGATCCTCAGTGGTTTCTGATTACCTCAAGGAAACACAACGGGAGGAACAGGGCCCTTCCGTGGAGGCACTTTTGGGCACAGGGACCTCTGCGTGGGATCTACTGGGTAAGTATGGCAGTCCCTTAGGTAGGCCTCAGTGACCAAGGCTCTCTGGCTCACGCCTAGCTGTGTAAAAGAAGTGTGGCAAACGTACGTACTGCTCCTCAGGCTGGGCGCACAGCCTAGCTTTCGCTTCTATGAGAGTGCTGTCCCGAGTCTCTTCCTGGAGCCAGTCGTCAGCACGGTGCCTTTTGGCACTGCAGTTCTCTTTCAGTCAAGGAGGCCGTTCGACTGGCAAAGGGAGTCTGCGCAGCACTGCTTTCGCGAGGCCCTTTGACGACTGGGGCACTCAACCCAGGCACGCCAGAGAGCAGTACGTTGCCCTGGCTCTGAATGTGAAGAGCTTTCTCCAGGGGCCTGTTTAGGCTAAGGTTCCTCAGAAGCCAGGAGCCGCCGTTCCAGTCATCCTGCGAAATTGGCGAACGAGCTCCTATCCTGTGTGCCCCCAGGAGCGTCGCAGAGTTAAGGCACTCCGTGGTGGAGTCTGGCCTCATGGAAACCACTGCACACCCAACTCCCCCGACGTGAAACACTGGAACTTACCCTGAGGCCTGAGGTCACCTTTCGTTTGGCCGGAGCTCAACGTGTAGTGCCGTGGGAGGAGTTTCTAGAAAGGGATTGCCAGCACGGTTTTCCGCTCTGAGAGAACACGCAGCCTTGGCCCACAACGACAATCCTGCCGTGCAGAGACGTCGGGCCGCTAGTGCTGTTCGGGCAGCTTTGAAGCCAAGCGCACGGCGCCTCCAAACGGGGAGAAAGCGTACTCTCCCATCCGCGTCCCACTTTCAAGCTGAATGACGCAGCACGTTTCTCGGAAGGTTCTGCCGAGCTATCTAGTACAAGGGAGAGAGTGCCTGCCTCTGCTGAGAAAGGTTTTGACGTGGGGATTGCTGCACATGCGGAAGAGCGTTCCCCAGGCCGTGCCAAGTTTAGGGGCTTTGGTGATTCTGGATGGTCCCAAGGGTCCAGAATTGCCCCTGGGAAAGCTGTGCTTTTTTTTCTTTCTCCGGCTGGAAGTAAACATCTGGCAACCGACTGCCGTACGCAGACGTCCTGGGGGAGCCCCCCGGTTTCCTTTGGGACGCACATTGGTGTTTCACAGAAGAGCCCCAATTCCTAATTGGGGGCACAGCAGCGTGGAATGTAAGGCTGTTTAGAACGGCGTACCTTGAGGCCGTGTGAAGGCCGTACAAACGAGAGCTTTTCGAGCGAACAGGGCAGCGCTTCGCCATCGTCGTTGCCCGTTCATGGAGCTTAATCAAACGAATGCATTTACTTCCTGTGGCTCAAACGCAAGAGAGGAGTTGCAAGGCATCCAGTGCCCTTTGACAGTTGTTACAACGAACGTGAGTGCACGGTGTGTCGTGAAATAAAGCCCTAGCACTGTTGAAGCACTCCGTTAACGCACGCTTCTTCGCTCCCATGGCACTCCGAGGTGTTCCTGACGGGGGAAATCTGGACTGGCGCTTGAGGCCGGGGTGGGGCGAGGGGACTCACAATTCTTTTGCCGGCGAGCTCCAGAGCGCTCCTGCTGAAGCTCCCAGCAAGGAACTGAGAGCAGCAGGCCTCACACGCGTAAACTCAGACTTCTGCTGTCACGAGTCAACTCAGACTTCTCATGGGAGGCCTTCCGGCAGCAAAGAGAAGGTGGGCGCGAGCAGTGTACTTCAGGCAGCTTAGGACCCGCCACTGTCTCGTTTAGCACGGGGGGGGAATAAGGTTCAGCCAGGGTCGCCCAGCTTCAAACCGGAGCTCATCTAGGGATCCTCAGTGGTTTCTGATTACCTCAAGGAAACACAACGGGAGGAACAGGGCCCTTCCGTGGAGGCACTTTTGGGCACAGGGACCTCTGCGTGGGATCTACTGGGTAAGTATGGCAGTCCCTTAGGTAGGCCTCAGTGACCAAGGCTCTCTGGCTCACGCCTAGCTGTGTAAAAGAAGTGTGGCAAACGTACGTACTGCTCCTCAGGCTGGGCGCACAGCCTAGCTTTCGCTTCTATGAGAGTGCTGTCCCGAGTCTCTTCCTGGAGCCAGTCGTCAGCACGGTGCCTTTTGGCACTGCAGTTCTCTTTCAGTCAAGGAGGCCGTTCGACTGGCAAAGGGAGTCTGCGCAGCACTGCTTTCGCGAGGCCCTTTGACGACTGGGGCACTCAACCCAGGCACGCCAGAGAGCAGTACGTTGCCCTGGCTCTGAATGTGAAGAGCTTTCTCCAGGGGCCTGTTTAGGCTAAGGTTCCTCAGAAGCCAGGAGCCGCCGTTCCAGTCATCCTGCGAAACTGGCGAACGAGCTCCTATCCTGTGTGCCCCCAGGAGCGTCGCAGAGTTAAGGCACTCCGTGGTGGAGTCTGGCCTCATGGAAACCACTGCACACCCAACTCCCCCGACGTGAAACACTGGAACTTACCCTGAGGCCTGAGGTCACCTTTCGTTTGGCCGGAGCTCAACGTGTAGTGCCGTGGGAGGAGTTTCTAGAAAGGGATTGCCAGCACGGTTTTCCGCTTTGAGAGAACACGCAGCCTTGGCCCACAACGACAATCCTGCCGTGCAGAGACGTCGGGCCGCTAGTGCTGTTCGGGCAGCTTTGAAGCCAAGCGCACGGCGCCTCCAAACGGGGAGAAAGCGTACTCTCCCATCCGCGTCCCACTTTCAAGCTGAATGACGCAGCACGTTTCTCGGAAGGTTCTGCCGAGCTATCTAGTACAAGGGAGAGAGTGCCTGCCTCTGCTGAGAAAGGTTTTGACGTGGGGATTGCTGCACATGCGGAAGAGCGTTCCCCAGGCCGTGCCAAGTTTAGGGGCTTTGGTGATTCTGGATGGTCCCAAGGGTCCAGAATTGCCCCTGGGAAAGCTGTGCTTTTTTTTCTTTCTCCGGCTGGAAGTAAACATCTGGCAACCGACTGCCGTACGCAGACGTCCTGGGGGAGCCCCCCGGTTTCCTTTGGGACGCACATTGGTGTTTCACAGAAGAGCCCCAATTCCTAATTGGGGGCACAGCAGCGTGGAATGTAAGGCTGTTTAGAACGGCGTACCTTGAGGCCGTGTGAAGGCCGTACAAACGAGAGCTTTTCGAGCGAACAGGGCAGCGCTTCGCCATCGTCGTTGCCCGTTCATGGAGCTTAATCAAACGAATGCATTTACTTCCTGTGGCTCAAACGCAAGAGAGGAGTTGCAAGGCATCCAGTGCCCTTTGACAGTTGTTACAACGAACGTGAGTGCACGGTGTGTCGTGAAATAAAGCCCTAGCACTGTTGAAGCACTCCGTTAACGCACGCTTCTTCGCTCCCATGGCACTCCGAGGTGTTCCTGACGGGGGAAATCTGGACTGGCGCTTGAGGCCGGGGTGGGGCGAGGGGACTCACAATTCTTTTGCCGGCGAGCTCCAGAGCGCTCCTGCTGAAGCTCCCAGCAAGGAACTGAGAGCAGCAGGCCTCACACGCGTAAACTCAGACTTCTGCTGTCACGAGTCAACTCAGACTTCTCATGGGAGGCCTTCCGGCAGCAAAGAGAAGGTGGGCGCGAGCAGTGTACTTCAGGCAGCTTAGGACCCGCCACTGTCTCGTTTAGCACGGGGGGGGAATAAGGTTCAGCCAGGGTCGCCCAGCTTCAAACCGGAGCTCATCTAGGGATCCTCAGTGGTTTCTGATTACCTCAAGGAAACACAACGGGAGGAACAGGGCCCTTCCGTGGAGGCACTTTTGGGCACAGGGACCTCTGCGTGGGATCTACTGGGTAAGTATGGCAGTCCCTTAGGTAGGCCTCAGTGACCAAGGCTCTCTGGCTCACGCCTAGCTGTGTAAAAGAAGTGTGGCAAACGTACGTACTGCTCCTCAGGCTGGGCGCACAGCCTAGCTTTCGCTTCTATGAGAGTGCTGTCCCGAGTCTCTTCCTGGAGCCAGTCGTCAGCACGGTGCCTTTTGGCACTGCAGTTCTCTTTCAGTCAAGGAGGCCGTTCGACTGGCAAAGGGAGTCTGCGCAGCACTGCTTTCGCGAGGCCCTTTGACGACTGGGGCACTCAACCCAGGCACGCCAGAGAGCAGTACGTTGCCCTGGCTCTGAATGTGAAGAGCTTTCTCCAGGGGCCTGTTTAGGCTAAGGTTCCTCAGAAGCCAGGAGCCGCCGTTCCAGTCATCCTGCGAAATTGGCGAACGAGCTCCTATCCTGTGTGCCCCCAGGAGCGTCGCAGAGTTAAGGCACTCCGTGGTGGAGTCTGGCCTCATGGAAACCACTGCACACCCAACTCCCCCGACGTGAAACACTGGAACTTACCCTGAGGCCTGAGGTCACCTTTCGTTTGGCCGGAGCTCAACGTGTAGTGCCGTGGGAGGAGTTTCTAGAAAGGGATTGCCAGCACGGTTTTCCGCTCTGAGAGAACACGCAGCCTTGGCCCACAACGACAATCCTGCCGTGCAGAGACGTCGGGCCGCTAGTGCTGTTCGGGCAGCTTTGAAGCCAAGCGCACGGCGCCTCCAAACGGGGAGAAAGCGTACTCTCCCATCCGCCTCCCACTTTCAAGCTGAATGACGCAGCACGTTTCTCGGAAGGTTCTGCCGAGCTATCTAGTACAAGGGAGAGAGTGCCTGCCTCTGCTGAGAAAGGTTTTGACGTGGGGATTGCTGCACATGCGGAAGAGCGTTCCCCAGGCCGTGCCAAGTTTAGGGGCTTTGGTGATTCTGGATGGTCCCAAGGGTCCAGAATTGCCCCTGGGAAAGCTGTGCTTTTTTTTCTTTCTCCGGCTGGAAGTAAACATCTGGCAACCGACTGCCGTACGCAGACGTCCTGGGGGAGCCCCCCGGTTTCCTTTGGGACGCACATTGGTGTTTCACAGAAGAGCCCCAATTCCTAATTGGGGGCACAGCAGCGTGGAATGTAAGGCTGTTTAGAACGGCGTACCTTGAGGCCGTGTGAAGGCCGTACAAACGAGAGCTTTTCGAGCGAACAGGGCAGCGCTTCGCCATCGTCGTTGCCCGTTCATGGAGCTTAATCAAACGAATGCATTTACTTCCTGTGGCTCAAACGCAAGAGAGGAGTTGCAAGGCATCCAGTGCCCTTTGACAGTTGTTACAACGAACGTGAGTGCACGGTGTGTCGTGAAATAAAGCCCTAGCACTGTTGAAGCACTCCGTTAACGCACGCTTCTTCGCTCCCATGGCACTCCGAGGTGTTCCTGACGGGGGAAATCTGGACTGGCGCTTGAGGCCGGGGTGGGGCGAGGGGACTCACAATTCTTTTGCCGGCGAGCTCCAGAGCGCTCCTGCTGAAGCTCCCAGCAAGGAACTGAGAGCAGCAGGCCTCACACGCGTAAACTCAGACTTCTGCTGTCACGAGTCAACTCAGACTTCTCATGGGAGGCCTTCCGGCAGCAAAGAGAAGGTGGGCGCGAGCAGTGTACTTCAGGCAGCTTAGGACCCGCCACTGTCTCGTTTAGCACGGGGGGGGAATAAGGTTCAGCCAGGGTCGCCCAGCTTCAAACCGGAGCTCATCTAGGGATCCTCAGTGGTTTCTGATTACCTCAAGGAAACACAACGGGAGGAACAGGGCCCTTCCGTGGAGGCACTTTTGGGCACAGGGACCTCTGCGTGGGATCTACTGGGTAAGTATGGCAGTCCCTTAGGTAGGCCTCAGTGACCAAGGCTCTCTGGCTCACGCCTAGCTGTGTAAAAGAAGTGTGGCAAACGTACGTACTGCTCCTCAGGCTGGGCGCACAGCCTAGCTTTCGCTTCTATGAGAGTGCTGTCCCGAGTCTCTTCCTGGAGCCAGTCGTCAGCACGGTGCCTTTTGGCACTGCAGTTCTCTTTCAGTCAAGGAGGCCGTTCGACTGGCAAAGGGAGTCTGCGCAGCACTGCTTTCGCGAGGCCCTTTGACGACTGGGGCACTCAACCCAGGCACGCCAGAGAGCAGTACGTTGCCCTGGCTCTGAATGTGAAGAGCTTTCTCCAGGGGCCTGTTTAGGCTAAGGTTCCTCAGAAGCCAGGAGCCGCCGTTCCAGTCATCCTGCGAAACTGGCGAACGAGCTCCTATCCTGTGTGCCCCCAGGAGCGTCGCAGAGTTAAGGCACTCCGTGGTGGAGTCTGGCCTCATGGAAACCACTGCACACCCAACTCCCCCGACGTGAAACACTGGAACTTACCCTGAGGCCTGAGGTCACCTTTCGTTTGGCCGGAGCTCAACGTGTAGTGCCGTGGGAGGAGTTTCTAGAAAGGGATTGCCAGCACGGTTTTCCGCTTTGAGAGAACACGCAGCCTTGGCCCACAACGACAATCCTGCCGTGCAGAGACGTCGGGCCGCTAGTGCTGTTCGGGCAGCTTTGAAGCCAAGCGCACGGCGCCTCCAAACGGGGAGAAAGCGTACTCTCCCATCCGCGTCCCACTTTCAAGCTGAATGACGCAGCACGTTTCTCGGAAGGTTCTGCCGAGCTATCTAGTACAAGGGAGAGAGTGCCTGCCTCTGCTGAGAAAGGTTTTGACGTGGGGATTGCTGCACATGCGGAAGAGCGTTCCCCAGGCCGTGCCAAGTTTAGGGGCTTTGGTGATTCTGGATGGTCCCAAGGGTCCAGAATTGCCCCTGGGAAAGCTGTGCTTTTTTTTCTTTCTCCGGCTGGAAGTAAACATCTGGCAACCGACTGCCGTACGCAGACGTCCTGGGGGAGCCCCCCGGTTTCCTTTGGGACGCACATTGGTGTTTCACAGAAGAGCCCCAATTCCTAATTGGGGGCACAGCAGCGTGGAATGTAAGGCTGTTTAGAACGGCGTACCTTGAGGCCGTGTGAAGGCCGTACAAACGAGAGCTTTTCGAGCGAACAGGGCAGCGCTTCGCCATCGTCGTTGCCCGTTCATGGAGCTTAATCAAACGAATGCATTTACTTCCTGTGGCTCAAACGCAAGAGAGGAGTTGCAAGGCATCCAGTGCCCTTTGACAGTTGTTACAACGAACGTGAGTGCACGGTGTGTCGTGAAATAAAGCCCTAGCACTGTTGAAGCACTCCGTTAACGCACGCTTCTTCGCTCCCATGGCACTCCGAGGTGTTCCTGACGGGGGAAATCTGGACTGGCGCTTGAGGCCGGGGTGGGGCGAGGGGACTCACAATTCTTTTGCCGGCGAGCTCCAGAGCGCTCCTGCTGAAGCTCCCAGCAAGGAACTGAGAGCAGCAGGCCTCACACGCGTAAACTCAGACTTCTGCTGTCACGAGTCAACTCAGACTTCTCATGGGAGGCCTTCCGGCAGCAAAGAGAAGGTGGGCGCGAGCAGTGTACTTCAGGCAGCTTAGGACCCGCCACTGTCTCGTTTAGCACGGGGGGGGAATAAGGTTCAGCCAGGGTCGCCCAGCTTCAAACCGGAGCTCATCTAGGGATCCTCAGTGGTTTCTGATTACCTCAAGGAAACACAACGGGAGGAACAGGGCCCTTCCGTGGAGGCACTTTTGGGCACAGGGACCTCTGCGTGGGATCTACTGGGTAAGTATGGCAGTCCCTTAGGTAGGCCTCAGTGACCAAGGCTCTCTGGCTCACGCCTAGCTGTGTAAAAGAAGTGTGGCAAACGTACGTACTGCTCCTCAGGCTGGGCGCACAGCCTAGCTTTCGCTTCTATGAGAGTGCTGTCCCGAGTCTCTTCCTGGAGCCAGTCGTCAGCACGGTGCCTTTTGGCACTGCAGTTCTCTTTCAGTCAAGGAGGCCGTTCGACTGGCAAAGGGAGTCTGCGCAGCACTGCTTTCGCGAGGCCCTTTGACGACTGGGGCACTCAACCCAGGCACGCCAGAGAGCAGTACGTTGCCCTGGCTCTGAATGTGAAGAGCTTTCTCCAGGGGCCTGTTTAGGCTAAGGTTCCTCAGAAGCCAGGAGCCGCCGTTCCAGTCATCCTGCGAAACTGGCGAACGAGCTCCTATCCTGTGTGCCCCCAGGAGCGTCGCAGAGTTAAGGCACTCCGTGGTGGAGTCTGGCCTCATGGAAACCACTGCACACCCAACTCCCCCGACGTGAAACACTGGAACTTACCCTGAGGCCTGAGGTCACCTTTCGTTTGGCCGGAGCTCAACGTGTAGTGCCGTGGGAGGAGTTTCTAGAAAGGGATTGCCAGCACGGTTTTCCGCTTTGAGAGAACACGCAGCCTTGGCCCACAACGACAATCCTGCCGTGCAGAGACGTCGGGCCGCTAGTGCTGTTCGGGCAGCTTTGAAGCCAAGCGCACGGCGCCTCCAAACGGGGAGAAAGCGTACTCTCCCATCCGCGTCCCACTTTCAAGCTGAATGACGCAGCACGTTTCTCGGAAGGTTCTGCCGAGCTATCTAGTACAAGGGAGAGAGTGCCTGCCTCTGCTGAGAAAGGTTTTGACGTGGGGATTGCTGCACATGCGGAAGAGCGTTCCCCAGGCCGTGCCAAGTTTAGGGGCTTTGGTGATTCTGGATGGTCCCAAGGGTCCAGAATTGCCCCTGGGAAAGCTGTGCTTTTTTTTCTTTCTCCGGCTGGAAGTAAACATCTGGCAACCGACTGCCGTACGCAGACGTCCTGGGGGAGCCCCCCGGTTTCCTTTGGGACGCACATTGGTGTTTCACAGAAGAGCCCCAATTCCTAATTGGGGGCACAGCAGCGTGGAATGTAAGGCTGTTTAGAACGGCGTACCTTGAGGCCGTGTGAAGGCCGTACAAACGAGAGCTTTTCGAGCGAACAGGGCAGCGCTTCGCCATCGTCGTTGCCCGTTCATGGAGCTTAATCAAACGAATGCATTTACTTCCTGTGGCTCAAACGCAAGAGAGGAGTTGCAAGGCATCCAGTGCCCTTTGACAGTTGTTACAACGAACGTGAGTGCACGGTGTGTCGTGAAATAAAGCCCTAGCACTGTTGAAGCACTCCGTTAACGCACGCTTCTTCGCTCCCATGGCACTCCGAGGTGTTCCTGACGGGGGAAATCTGGACTGGCGCTTGAGGCCGGGGTGGGGCGAGGGGACTCACAATTCTTTTGCCGGCGAGCTCCAGAGCGCTCCTGCTGAAGCTCCCAGCAAGGAACTGAGAGCAGCAGGCCTCACACGCGTAAACTCAGACTTCTGCTGTCACGAGTCAACTCAGACTTCTCATGGGAGGCCTTCCGGCAGCAAAGAGAAGGTGGGCGCGAGCAGTGTACTTCAGGCAGCTTAGGACCCGCCACTGTCTCGTTTAGCACGGGGGGGGAATAAGGTTCAGCCAGGGTCGCCCAGCTTCAAACCGGAGCTCATCTAGGGATCCTCAGTGGTTTCTGATTACCTCAAGGAAACACAACGGGAGGAACAGGGCCCTTCCGTGGAGGCACTTTTGGGCACAGGGACCTCTGCGTGGGATCTACTGGGTAAGTATGGCAGTCCCTTAGGTAGGCCTCAGTGACCAAGGCTCTCTGGCTCACGCCTAGCTGTGTAAAAGAAGTGTGGCAAACGTACGTACTGCTCCTCAGGCTGGGCGCACAGCCTAGCTTTCGCTTCTATGAGAGTGCTGTCCCGAGTCTCTTCCTGGAGCCAGTCGTCAGCACGGTGCCTTTTGGCACTGCAGTTCTCTTTCAGTCAAGGAGGCCGTTCGACTGGCAAAGGGAGTCTGCGCAGCACTGCTTTCGCGAGGCCCTTTGACGACTGGGGCACTCAACCCAGGCACGCCAGAGAGCAGTACGTTGCCCTGGCTCTGAATGTGAAGAGCTTTCTCCAGGGGCCTGTTTAGGCTAAGGTTCCTCAGAAGCCAGGAGCCGCCGTTCCAGTCATCCTGCGAAACTGGCGAACGAGCTCCTATCCTGTGTGCCCCCAGGAGCGTCGCAGAGTTAAGGCACTCCGTGGTGGAGTCTGGCCTCATGGAAACCACTGCACACCCAACTCCCCCGACGTGAAACACTGGAACTTACCCTGAGGCCTGAGGTCACCTTTCGTTTGGCCGGAGCTCAACGTGTAGTGCCGTGGGAGGAGTTTCTAGAAAGGGATTGCCAGCACGGTTTTCCGCTTTGAGAGAACACGCAGCCTTGGCCCACAACGACAATCCTGCCGTGCAGAGACGTCGGGCCGCTAGTGCTGTTCGGGCAGCTTTGAAGCCAAGCGCACGGCGCCTCCAAACGGGGAGAAAGCGTACTCTCCCATCCGCGTCCCACTTTCAAGCTGAATGACGCAGCACGTTTCTCGGAAGGTTCTGCCGAGCTATCTAGTACAAGGGAGAGAGTGCCTGCCTCTGCTGAGAAAGGTTTTGACGTGGGGATTGCTGCACATGCGGAAGAGCGTTCCCCAGGCCGTGCCAAGTTTAGGGGCTTTGGTGATTCTGGATGGTCCCAAGGGTCCAGAATTGCCCCTGGGAAAGCTGTGCTTTTTTTTCTTTCTCCGGCTGGAAGTAAACATCTGGCAACCGACTGCCGTACGCAGACGTCCTGGGGGAGCCCCCCGGTTTCCTTTGGGACGCACATTGGTGTTTCACAGAAGAGCCCCAATTCCTAATTGGGGGCACAGCAGCGTGGAATGTAAGGCTGTTTAGAACGGCGTACCTTGAGGCCGTGTGAAGGCCGTACAAACGAGAGCTTTTCGAGCGAACAGGGCAGCGCTTCGCCATCGTCGTTGCCCGTTCATGGAGCTTAATCAAACGAATGCATTTACTTCCTGTGGCTCAAACGCAAGAGAGGAGTTGCAAGGCATCCAGTGCCCTTTGACAGTTGTTACAACGAACGTGAGTGCACGGTGTGTCGTGAAATAAAGCCCTAGCACTGTTGAAGCACTCCGTTAACGCACGCTTCTTCGCTCCCATGGCACTCCGAGGTGTTCCTGACGGGGGAAATCTGGACTGGCGCTTGAGGCCGGGGTGGGGCGAGGGGACTCACAATTCTTTTGCCGGCGAGCTCCAGAGCGCTCCTGCTGAAGCTCCCAGCAAGGAACTGAGAGCAGCAGGCCTCACACGCGTAAACTCAGACTTCTGCTGTCACGAGTCAACTCAGACTTCTCATGGGAGGCCTTCCGGCAGCAAAGAGAAGGTGGGCGCGAGCAGTGTACTTCAGGCAGCTTAGGACCCGCCACTGTCTCGTTTAGCACGGGGGGGGAATAAGGTTCAGCCAGGGTCGCCCAGCTTCAAACCGGAGCTCATCTAGGGATCCTCAGTGGTTTCTGATTACCTCAAGGAAACACAACGGGAGGAACAGGGCCCTTCCGTGGAGGCACTTTTGGGCACAGGGACCTCTGCGTGGGATCTACTGGGTAAGTATGGCAGTCCCTTAGGTAGGCCTCAGTGACCAAGGCTCTCTGGCTCACGCCTAGCTGTGTAAAAGAAGTGTGGCAAACGTACGTACTGCTCCTCAGGCTGGGCGCACAGCCTAGCTTTCGCTTCTATGAGAGTGCTGTCCCGAGTCTCTTCCTGGAGCCAGTCGTCAGCACGGTGCCTTTTGGCACTGCAGTTCTCTTTCAGTCAAGGAGGCCGTTCGACTGGCAAAGGGAGTCTGCGCAGCACTGCTTTCGCGAGGCCCTTTGACGACTGGGGCACTCAACCCAGGCACGCCAGAGAGCAGTACGTTGCCCTGGCTCTGAATGTGAAGAGCTTTCTCCAGGGGCCTGTTTAGGCTAAGGTTCCTCAGAAGCCAGGAGCCGCCGTTCCAGTCATCCTGCGAAACTGGCGAACGAGCTCCTATCCTGTGTGCCCCCAGGAGCGTCGCAGAGTTAAGGCACTCCGTGGTGGAGTCTGGCCTCATGGAAACCACTGCACACCCAACTCCCCCGACGTGAAACACTGGAACTTACCCTGAGGCCTGAGGTCACCTTTCGTTTGGCCGGAGCTCAACGTGTAGTGCCGTGGGAGGAGTTTCTAGAAAGGGATTGCCAGCACGGTTTTCCGCTTTGAGAGAACACGCAGCCTTGGCCCACAACGACAATCCTGCCGTGCAGAGACGTCGGGCCGCTAGTGCTGTTCGGGCAGCTTTGAAGCCAAGCGCACGGCGCCTCCAAACGGGGAGAAAGCGTACTCTCCCATCCGCGTCCCACTTTCAAGCTGAATGACGCAGCACGTTTCTCGGAAGGTTCTGCCGAGCTATCTAGTACAAGGGAGAGAGTGCCTGCCTCTGCTGAGAAAGGTTTTGACGTGGGGATTGCTGCACATGCGGAAGAGCGTTCCCCAGGCCGTGCCAAGTTTAGGGGCTTTGGTGATTCTGGATGGTCCCAAGGGTCCAGAATTGCCCCTGGGAAAGCTGTGCTTTTTTTTCTTTCTCCGGCTGGAAGTAAACATCTGGCAACCGACTGCCGTACGCAGACGTCCTGGGGGAGCCCCCCGGTTTCCTTTGGGACGCACATTGGTGTTTCACAGAAGAGCCCCAATTCCTAATTGGGGGCACAGCAGCGTGGAATGTAAGGCTGTTTAGAACGGCGTACCTTGAGGCCGTGTGAAGGCCGTACAAACGAGAGCTTTTCGAGCGAACAGGGCAGCGCTTCGCCATCGTCGTTGCCCGTTCATGGAGCTTAATCAAACGAATGCATTTACTTCCTGTGGCTCAAACGCAAGAGAGGAGTTGCAAGGCATCCAGTGCCCTTTGACAGTTGTTACAACGAACGTGAGTGCACGGTGTGTCGTGAAATAAAGCCCTAGCACTGTTGAAGCACTCCGTTAACGCACGCTTCTTCGCTCCCATGGCACTCCGAGGTGTTCCTGACGGGGGAAATCTGGACTGGCGCTTGAGGCCGGGGTGGGGCGAGGGGACTCACAATTCTTTTGCCGGCGAGCTCCAGAGCGCTCCTGCTGAAGCTCCCAGCAAGGAACTGAGAGCAGCAGGCCTCACACGCGTAAACTCAGACTTCTGCTGTCACGAGTCAACTCAGACTTCTCATGGGAGGCCTTCCGGCAGCAAAGAGAAGGTGGGCGCGAGCAGTGTACTTCAGGCAGCTTAGGACCCGCCACTGTCTCGTTTAGCACGGGGGGGAATAAGGTTC
Organism: Leucopleurus acutus; assembly: GCF_964270905.1. Lineage (NCBI taxonomy): Eukaryota > Metazoa > Chordata > Mammalia > Artiodactyla > Delphinidae > Leucopleurus > Leucopleurus acutus. The sequence goes on along the minus strand of NW_028138583.1, from coordinate 4,457 downwards.
AGCCAGGGTCGCCCAGCTTCAAACCGGAGCTCATCTAGGGATCCTCAGTGGTTTCTGATTACCTCAAGGAAACACAACGGGAGGAACAGGGCCCTTCCGTGGAGGCACTTTTGGGCACAGGGACCTCTGCGTGGGATCTACTGGGTAAGTATGGCAGTCCCTTAGGTAGGCCTCAGTGACCAAGGCTCTCTGGCTCACGCCTAGCTGTGTAAAAGAAGTGTGGCAAACGTACGTACTGCTCCTCAGGCTGGGCGCACAGCCTAGCTTTCGCTTCTATGAGAGTGCTGTCCCGAGTCTCTTCCTGGAGCCAGTCGTCAGCACGGTGCCTTTTGGCACTGCAGTTCTCTTTCAGTCAAGGAGGCCGTTCGACTGGCAAAGGGAGTCTGCGCAGCACTGCTTTCGCGAGGCCCTTTGACGACTGGGGCACTCAACCCAGGCACGCCAGAGAGCAGTACGTTGCCCTGGCTCTGAATGTGAAGAGCTTTCTCCAGGGGCCTGTTTAGGCTAAGGTTCCTCAGAAGCCAGGAGCCGCCGTTCCAGTCATCCTGCGAAACTGGCGAACGAGCTCCTATCCTGTGTGCCCCCAGGAGCGTCGCAGAGTTAAGGCACTCCGTGGTGGAGTCTGGCCTCATGGAAACCACTGCACACCCAACTCCCCCGACGTGAAACACTGGAACTTACCCTGAGGCCTGAGGTCACCTTTCGTTTGGCCGGAGCTCAACGTGTAGTGCCGTGGGAGGAGTTTCTAGAAAGGGATTGCCAGCACGGTTTTCCGCTTTGAGAGAACACGCAGCCTTGGCCCACAACGACAATCCTGCCGTGCAGAGACGTCGGGCCGCTAGTGCTGTTCGGGCAGCTTTGAAGCCAAGCGCACGGCGCCTCCAAACGGGGAGAAAGCGTACTCTCCCATCCGCGTCCCACTTTCAAGCTGAATGACGCAGCACGTTTCTCGGAAGGTTCTGCCGAGCTATCTAGTACAAGGGAGAGAGTGCCTGCCTCTGCTGAGAAAGGTTTTGACGTGGGGATTGCTGCACATGCGGAAGAGCGTTCCCCAGGCCGTGCCAAGTTTAGGGGCTTTGGTGATTCTGGATGGTCCCAAGGGTCCAGAATTGCCCCTGGGAAAGCTGTGCTTTTTTTTCTTTCTCCGGCTGGAAGTAAACATCTGGCAACCGACTGCCGTACGCAGACGTCCTGGGGGAGCCCCCCGGTTTCCTTTGGGACGCACATTGGTGTTTCACAGAAGAGCCCCAATTCCTAATTGGGGGCACAGCAGCGTGGAATGTAAGGCTGTTTAGAACGGCGTACCTTGAGGCCGTGTGAAGGCCGTACAAACGAGAGCTTTTCGAGCGAACAGGGCAGCGCTTCGCCATCGTCGTTGCCCGTTCATGGAGCTTAATCAAACGAATGCATTTACTTCCTGTGGCTCAAACGCAAGAGAGGAGTTGCAAGGCATCCAGTGCCCTTTGACAGTTGTTACAACGAACGTGAGTGCACGGTGTGTCGTGAAATAAAGCCCTAGCACTGTTGAAGCACTCCGTTAACGCACGCTTCTTCGCTCCCATGGCACTCCGAGGTGTTCCTGACGGGGGAAATCTGGACTGGCGCTTGAGGCCGGGGTGGGGCGAGGGGACTCACAATTCTTTTGCCGGCGAGCTCCAGAGCGCTCCTGCTGAAGCTCCCAGCAAGGAACTGAGAGCAGCAGGCCTCACACGCGTAAACTCAGACTTCTGCTGTCACGAGTCAACTCAGACTTCTCATGGGAGGCCTTCCGGCAGCAAAGAGAAGGTTGGGCGCGAGCAGTGTACTTCAGGCAGCTTAGGACCCGCCACTGTCTCGTTTAGCACGGGGGGGAATAAGGTTCAGCCAGGGTCGCCCAGCTTCAAACCGGAGCTCATCTAGGGATCCTCAGTGGTTTCTGATTACCTCAAGGAAACACAACGGGAGGAACAGGGCCCTTCCGTGGAGGCACTTTTGGGCACAGGGACCTCTGCGTGGGATCTACTGGGTAAGTATGGCAGTCCCTTAGGTAGGCCTCAGTGACCAAGGCTCTCTGGCTCACGCCTAGCTGTGTAAAAGAAGTGTGGCAAACGTACGTACTGCTCCTCAGGCTGGGCGCACAGCCTAGCTTTCGCTTCTATGAGAGTGCTGTCCCGAGTCTCTTCCTGGAGCCAGTCGTCAGCACGGTGCCTTTTGGCACTGCAGTTCTCTTTCAGTCAAGGAGGCCGTTCGACTGGCAAAGGGAGTCTGCGCAGCACTGCTTTCGCGAGGCCCTTTGACGACTGGGGCACTCAACCCAGGCACGCCAGAGAGCAGTACGTTGCCCTGGCTCTGAATGTGAAGAGCTTTCTCCAGGGGCCTGTTTAGGCTAAGGTTCCTCAGAAGCCAGGAGCCGCCGTTCCAGTCATCCTGCGAAACTGGCGAACGAGCTCCTATCCTGTGTGCCCCCAGGAGCGTCGCAGAGTTAAGGCACTCCGTGGTGGAGTCTGGCCTCATGGAAACCACTGCACACCCAACTCCCCCGACGTGAAACACTGGAACTTACCCTGAGGCCTGAGGTCACCTTTCGTTTGGCCGGAGCTCAACGTGTAGTGCCGTGGGAGGAGTTTCTAGAAAGGGATTGCCAGCACGGTTTTCCGCTTTGAGAGAACACGCAGCCTTGGCCCACAACGACAATCCTGCCGTGCAGAGACGTCGGGCCGCTAGTGCTGTTCGGGCAGCTTTGAAGCCAAGCGCACGGCGCCTCCAAACGGGGAGAAAGCGTACTCTCCCATCCGCGTCCCACTTTCAAGCTGAATGACGCAGCACGTTTCTCGGAAGGTTCTGCCGAGCTATCTAGTACAAGGGAGAGAGTGCCTGCCTCTGCTGAGAAAGGTTTTGACGTGGGGATTGCTGCACATGCGGAAGAGCGTTCCCCAGGCCGTGCCAAGTTTAGGGGCTTTGGTGATTCTGGATGGTCCCAAGGGTCCAGAATTGCCCCTGGGAAAGCTGTGCTTTTTTTTCTTTCTCCGGCTGGAAGTAAACATCTGGCAACCGACTGCCGTACGCAGACGTCCTGGGGGAGCCCCCCGGTTTCCTTTGGGACGCACATTGGTGTTTCACAGAAGAGCCCCAATTCCTAATTGGGGGCACAGCAGCGTGGAATGTAAGGCTGTTTAGAACGGCGTACCTTGAGGCCGTGTGAAGGCCGTACAAACGAGAGCTTTTCGAGCGAACAGGGCAGCGCTTCGCCATCGTCGTTGCCCGTTCATGGAGCTTAATCAAACGAATGCATTTACTTCCTGTGGCTCAAACGCAAGAGAGGAGTTGCAAGGCATCCAGTGCCCTTTGACAGTTGTTACAACGAACGTGAGTGCACGGTGTGTCGTGAAATAAAGCCCTAGCACTGTTGAAGCACTCCGTTAACGCACGCTTCTTCGCTCCCATGGCACTCCGAGGTGTTCCTGACGGGGGAAATCTGGACTGGCGCTTGAGGCCGGGGTGGGGCGAGGGGACTCACAATTCTTTTGCCGGCGAGCTCCAGAGCGCTCCTGCTGAAGCTCCCAGCAAGGAACTGAGAGCAGCAGGCCTCACACGCGTAAACTCAGACTTCTGCTGTCACGAGTCAACTCAGACTTCTCATGGGAGGCCTTCCGGCAGCAAAGAGAAGGTGGGCGCGAGCAGTGTACTTCAGGCAGCTTAGGACCCGCCACTGTCTCGTTTAGCACGGGGGGGGAATAAGGTTCAGCCAGGGTCGCCCAGCTTCAACCGGAGCTCATCTAGGGATCCTCAGTGGTTTCTGATTACCTCAAGGAAACACAACGGGAGGAACAGGGCCCTTCCGTGGAGGCACTTTTGGGCACAGGGACCTCTGCGTGGGATCTACTGGGTAAGTATGGCAGTCCCTTAGGTAGGCCTCAGTGACCAAGGCTCTCTGGCTCACGCCTAGCTGTGTAAAGAAGTGTGGCAAACGTACGTACTGCTCCTCAGGCTGGGCGCACAGCCTAGCTTTCGCTTCTATGAGAGTGCTGTCCCGAGTCTCTTCCTGGAGCCAGTCGTCAGCACGGTGCCTTTTGGCACTGCAGTTCTCTTTCAGTCAAGGAGGCCGTTCGACTGGCAAAGGGAGTCTGCGCAGCACTGCTTTCGCGAGGCCCTTTGACGACTGGGGCACTCAACCCAGGCACGCCAGAGAGCAGTACGTTGCCCTGGCTCTGAATGTGAAGAGCTTTCTCCAGGGGCCTGTTTAGGCTAAGGTTCCTCAGAAGCCAGGAGCCGCCGTTCCAGTCATCCTGCGAAACTGGCGAACGAGCTCCTATCCTGTGTGCCCCCAGGAGCGTCGCAGAGTTAAGGCACTCCGTGGTGGAGTCTGGCCTCATGGAAACCACTGCACACCCAACTCCCCCGACGTGAAACACTGGAACTTACCCTGAGGCCTGAGGTCACCTTTCGTTTGGCCGGAGCTCAACGTGTAGTGCCGTGGG
>NW_028138584.1:0-47626 GCF_964270905.1 Leucopleurus acutus | reverse complement strand
GGTTAATTCCTCTTCCTGGTGGGAAATGAGAGTTAAATTTGCCCGTCCAGACACCCCCAGCTAGTCTCTCATTGGTTCTCCCCATTCCTGTACATTTTCCGCAGAAATTGCAAACTGGGCCAAACAGGAGGTTAAAGGCACTGACTCTCCAAGTGGGGAGAGTGTTAGTAAAGCGTCTGGAGTTTGCACCCGAGTACCAGGGGACGAAAACTGAGACACATTTGAACACGTTTCCCGATCACACGGTGGATCATACTCTGGGTTCCACATGCATGTTTTAGCTGAAGGAAGAATCCCTTAAACCTGGAGAGTTGAGACCCATGGAATGGGTACCATGCAATATGACTTCAAAGGGTCTGCATTTGCTCACCGAACCTCACCAATCCTATCACTGCTGCGTTTATGCCGCTGTACACACGCTTGATTGTCTTTCGGAGACATATAAATCCGTAGGTTTTAAGATTATTTCTAGTCAGGTATATTCTTAGGCGTTTAATATGGGGTGTTGAGTCCACTTCGTTGAGCAAGGAGTAGCTCTTGTCTATTACATATTTGGCTTATGGAACGGTATCTGTGCTAATTTCAATCTCTGGTTTCATGCAGCACCCCAACTCACCTTTCCCCTTAAGCTAGCGTAAGTTGGTTTTCTACATTTGAGACCCTGTTCTGTTTTGTAATTCAGTTCCTGTGTAGCCAAGTTTACATTCCGTGTAGTAGTGATATCTTATGATGTTTCTTTTTCTGTGTGACTTATTTCACTTACAATCATCGTACCTTAATCCACTCATTATGCTGCTACGGGCCTGATGACATAGATTTCATTGCTGAGTGATATTGCATTGTACGTAAGTACCACAACTTTTTTATCCATTTTTCGCTTTCTGTGATATTGAACTTGTACCGTAAACGAGGTTCTTGTAAACAGAGCCGTCCCAACCTTTGGGGTGGCTGTGTCTTTTTGATTTTAATTTCCCTAAGCTATAGGCCCATAAGTGGAAGTGCCCTAGGCTCTGTTGCTTTGTTTTTTAGATGTTTCAGGAAACAGCATACACTTCTCCAGAGTGGCTGTTGGCAATTTACATCCCGCCCATCAGCATAACAAGGCTCCCAATTCTCCATGTCCTGTCTTGCCTTTCTGGATTTTACACTTTTTTCAGATGGCCCTTTTGACCGGGGGGCAGTGAGACTTCATTGTAGTGCAGATTTCCTTTGCAAGCTTGCTTGGTTGGCCAAAAAGGGCGTATGCGTTTTTTCCTGAATATATTCAGGAAAAAACGCATACGCCCTTTTTGGCCAAGTGCATCATTGTGGACGTTCTGCCTCTTTTCCTATGCTTTACATGCAATTCCCGTCTACCTCCTGAAATCGGTTTCCTGCAATTCTGCCCCGCTTTCAAGTCCTCTTGGCAGCCTTACTTCAATATATTTTTGGACGATAGCTGTCATTTATAACTCTGCAGGTTTGTGAATTACAGTGCCCCTGAGCTCCTTTCTTCAACTCGCTTTCTTGTGAGCTGGCCGCAACACCGCAGGATTGCTTCAGGCCCTAGTGTGGTTCCGGCACGGCACGCTGAGCCTTTGGTTAATTCCTCTTCCTGGTGGGAAATGAGAGTTAAATTTGCCCGTCCAGACACCCCCAGCTAGTCTCTCATTGGTTCTCCCTATTCCTGTACATTTTCCGCAGAAATTGCAAACTGGGCCAAACAGGAGGTTAAAGGCACTGACTCTCCAAGTGGGGAGAGTGTTAGTAAAGCGTCTGGAGTTTGCACCCGAGTACCAGGGGACGAAAACTGAGACACATTTGAACACGTTTCCCGATCACACGGTGGATCATACTCTGGGTTCCACATGCATGTTTTAGCTGAAGGAAGAATCCCTTAAACCTGGAGAGTTGAGACCCATGGAATGGGTACCATGCAATATGACTTCAAAGGGTCTGCATTTGCTCACCGAACCTCACCAATCCTATCACTGCTGCGTTTATGCCGCTGTACACACGCTTGATTGTCTTTCGGAGACATATAAATCCGTAGGTTTTAAGATTATTTCTAGTCAGGTATATTCTTAGGCGTTTAATATGGGGTGTTGAGTCCACTTCGTTGAGCAAGGAGTAGCTCTTGTCTATTACATATTTGGCTTATGGAACGGTATCTGTGTTAATTTCAATCTCTGGTTTCATGCAGCACCCCAACTCACCTTTCCCCTTAAGCTAGCGTAAGTTGGTTTTCTACATTTGAGACCCTGTTCTGTTTTGTAATTCAGTTCCTGTGTAGCCAAGTTTACATTCCGTGTAGTAGTGATATCTTATGATGTTTCTTTTTCTGTGTGACTTATTTCACTTACAATCATCGTACCTTAATCCACTCATTATGCTGCTACGGGCCTGATGACATAGATTTCATTGCTGAGTGATATTGCATTGTACGTAAGTACCACAACTTCTTTATCCATTTTTCGCTTTCTGTGATATTGAACTTGTACCGTAAACGAGGTTCTTGTAAACAGAGCCGTCCCAAACTTTGGGGTGGCTGTGTCTTTTTGATTTTAATTTCCCTAAGCTATAGGACCATAAGTGGAAGTGCCCTAGGCTCTGTTGCTTTGTTTTTTAGATGTTTCAGGAAACAGCATACACTTCTCCAGAGTGGCTGTTGGCAATTTACATCCCGCCCATCAGCATAACAAGGCTCCCAATTCTCCATGTCCTGTCTTGCCTTTCTGGATTTTACACTTTTTTCAGATGGCCCTTTTGACTGGGGGGCAGTGAGACTTCATTGTAGTGCAGATTTCCTTTGCAAGCTTGCTTGGTTGGCCAAAAAGGGCGTATGCGTTTTTTCCTGAATATATTCAGGAAAAAACGCATACGCCCTTTTTGGCCAAGTGCATCATTGTGGACGTTCTGCCTCTTTTCCTATGCTTTACATGCAATTCCCGTCTACCTCCTGAAATCGGTTTCCTGCAATTCTGCCCCGCTTTCAAGTCCTCTTGGCAGCCTTACTTCAATATATTTTTGGACGATAGCTGTCATTTATAACTCTGCAGGTTTGTGAATTACAGTGCCCCTGAGCTCCTTTCTTCAACTCGCTTTCTTGTGAGCTGGCCGCAACACCGCAGGATTGCTTCAGGCCCTAGTGTGGTTCCGGCACGGCACGCTGAGCCTTTGGTTAATTCCTCTTCCTGGTGGGAAATGAGAGTTAAATTTGCCCGTCCAGACACCCCCAGCTAGTCTCTCATTGGTTCTCCCTATTCCTGTACATTTTCCGCAGAAATTGCAAACTGGGCCAAACAGGAGGTTAAAGGCACTGACTCTCCAAGTGGGGAGAGTGTTAGTAAAGCGTCTGGAGTTTGCACCCGAGTACCAGGGGACGAAAACTGAGACACATTTGAACACGTTTCCCGATCACACGGTGGATCATACTCTGGGTTCCACATGCATGTTTTAGCTGAAGGAAGAATCCCTTAAACCTGGAGAGTTGAGACCCATGGAATGGGTACCATGCAATATGACTTCAAAGGGTCTGCATTTGCTCACCGAACCTCACCAATCCTATCACTGCTGCGTTTATGCCACTGTACACACGCTTGATTGTCTTTCGGAGACATATAAATCCGTAGGTTTTAAGATTATTTCTAGTCAGGTATATTCTTAGGCGTTTAATATGGGGTGTTGAGTCCACTTCGTTGAGCAAGGAGTAGCTCTTGTCTATTACATATTTGGCTTATGGAACGGTATCTGTGCTAATTTCAATCTCTGGTTTCATGCAGCACCCCAACTCACCTTTCCCCTTAAGCTAGCGTAAGTTGGTTTTCTACATTTGAGACCCTGTTCTGTTTTGTAATTCAGTTCCTGTGTAGCCAAGTTTACATTCCGTGTAGTAGTGATATCTTATGATGTTTCTTTTTCTGTGTGACTTATTTCACTTACAATCATCGTACCTTAATCCACTCATTATGCTGCTACGGGCCTGATGACATAGATTTCATTGCTGAGTGATATTGCATTGTACGTAAGTACCACAACTTCTTTATCCATTTTTCGCTTTCTGTGATATTGAACTTGTACTGTAAACGAGGTTCTTGTAAACAGAGCCGTCCCAAACTTTGGGGTGGCTGTGTCTTTTTGATTTTAATTTCCCTAAGCTATAGGACCATAAGTGGAAGTGCCCTAGGCTCTGTTGCTTTGTTTTTTAGATGTTTCAGGAAACAGCATACACTTCTCCAGAGTGGCTGTTGGCAATTTACATCCCGCCCATCAGCATAACAAGGCTCCCAATTCTCCATGTCCTGTCTTGCCTTTCTGGATTTTACACTTTTTTCAGATGGCCCTTTTGACCGGGGGGCAGTGAGACTTCATTGTAGTGCAGATTTCCTTTGCAAGCTTGCTTGGTTGGCCAAAAAGGGCGTATGCGTTTTTTCCTGAATATATTCAGGAAAAAACGCATACGCCCTTTTTGGCCAAGTGCATCATTGTGGACGTTCTGCCTCTTTTCCTATGCTTTACATGCAATTCCCGTCTACCTCCTGAAATCGGTTTCCTGCAATTCTGCCCCGCTTTCAAGTCCTCTTGGCAGCCTTACTTCAATATATTTTTGGACGATAGCTGTCATTTATAACTCTGCAGGTTTGTGAATTACAGTGCCCCTGAGCTCCTTTCTTCAACTCGCTTTCTTGTGAGCTGGCCGCAACACCGCAGGATTGCTTCAGGCCCTAGTGTGGTTCCGGCACGGCACGCTGAGCCTTTGGTTAATTCCTCTTCCTGGTGGGAAATGAGAGTTAAATTTGCCCGTCCAGACACCCCCAGCTAGTCTCTCATTGGTTCTCCCTATTCCTGTACATTTTCCGCAGAAATTGCAAACTGGGCCAAACAGGAGGTTAAAGGCACTGACTCTCCAAGTGGGGAGAGTGTTAGTAAAGCGTCTGGAGTTTGCACCCGAGTACCAGGGGACGAAAACTGAGACACATTTGAACACGTTTCCCGATCACACGGTGGATCATACTCTGGGTTCCACATGCATGTTTTAGCTGAAGGAAGAATCCCTTAAACCTGGAGAGTTGAGACCCATGGAATGGGTACCATGCAATATGACTTCAAAGGGTCTGCATTTGCTCACCGAACCTCACCAATCCTATCACTGCTGCGTTTATGCCGCTGTACACACGCTTGATTGTCTTTCGGAGACATATAAATCCGTAGGTTTTAAGATTATTTCTAGTCAGGTATATTCTTAGGCGTTTAATATGGGGTGTTGAGTCCACTTCGTTGAGCAAGGAGTAGCTCTTGTCTATTACATATTTGGCTTATGGAACGGTATCTGTGCTAATTTCAATCTCTGGTTTCATGCAGCACCCCAACTCACCTTTCCCCTTAAGCTAGCGTAAGTTGGTTTTCTACATTTGAGACCCTGTTCTGTTTTGTAATTCAGTTCCTGTGTAGCCAAGTTTACATTCCGTGTAGTAGTGATATCTTATGATGTTTCTTTTTCTGTGTGACTTATTTCACTTACAATCATCGTACCTTAATCCACTCATTATGCTGCTACGGGCCTGATGACATAGATTTCATTGCTGAGTGATATTGCATTGTACGTAAGTACCACAACTTCTTTATCCATTTTTCGCTTTCTGTGATATTGAACTTGTACCGTAAACGAGGTTCTTGTAAACAGAGCCGTCCCAACCTTTGGGGTGGCTGTGTCTTTTTGATTTTAATTTCCCTAAGCTATAGGACCATAAGTGGAAGTGCCCTAGGCTCTGTTGCTTTGTTTTTTAGATGTTTCAGGAAACAGCATACACTTCTCCAGAGTGGCTGTTGGCAATTTACATCCCGCCCATCAGCATAACAAGGCTCCCAATTCTCCATGTCCTGTCTTGCCTTTCTGGATTTTACACTTTTTTCAGATGGCCCTTTTGACCGGGGGGCAGTGAGACTTCATTGTAGTGCAGATTTCCTTTGCAAGCTTGCTTGGTTGGCCAAAAAGGGCGTATGCGTTTTTTCCTGAATATATTCAGGAAAAAACGCATACGCCCTTTTTGGCCAAGTGCATCATTGTGGACGTTCTGCCTCTTTTCCTATGCTTTACATGCAATTCCCGTCTACCTCCTGAAATCGGTTTCCTGCAATTCTGCCCCGCTTTCAAGTCCTCTTGGCAGCCTTACTTCAATATATTTTTGGACGATAGCTGTCATTTATAACTCTGCAGGTTTGTGAATTACAGTGCCCCTGAGCTCCTTTCTTCAACTCGCTTTCTTGTGAGCTGGCCGCAACACCGCAGGATTGCTTCAGGCCCTAGTGTGGTTCCGGCACGGCACGCTGAGCCTTTGGTTAATTCCTCTTCCTGGTGGGAAATGAGAGTTAAATTTGCCCGTCCAGACACCCCCAGCTAGTCTCTCATTGGTTCTCCCTATTCCTGTACATTTTCCGCAGAAATTGCAAACTGGGCCAAACAGGAGGTTAAAGGCACTGACTCTCCAAGTGGGGAGAGTGTTAGTAAAGCGTCTGGAGTTTGCACCCGAGTACCAGGGGACGAAAACTGAGACACATTTGAACACGTTTCCCAATCACACGTTGGATCATACTCTGGGTTCCACATGCATGTTTTAGCTGAAGGAAGAATCCCTTAAACCTGGAGAGTTGAGACCCATGGAATGGGTACCATGCAATATGACTTCAAAGGGTCTGCATTTGCTCACCGAACCTCACCAATCCTATCACTGCTGCGTTTATGCCGCTGTACACACGCTTGATTGTCTTTCGGAGACATATAAATTCGTAGTTTTTAAGATTATTTCTAGTCAGGTGTATTCTTAAGCGTTTAATATGGGGTGTTGAGTCCACTTCGTTGAGCAAGGAGTAGCTCTTGTCTATTACATATTTGGCTTATGGAACGGTATCTGTGCTAATTTCAATCTCTGGTTTCATGCAGCACCCCAACTCACCTTTCCTCTTAAGCAAGCATAAGTTGGTTTTCTACATTTGAGACCCTGTTCTGTTTTGTAATTCAGTTCTTGTGTAGCCAAGTTTACCTTCCGTGTAGTAGTGATATCTTATGGTGTTTCTTTTTCTGTGTGACTTATTTCACTTAGAATCATCATACCTGAATCCACTCATTATGCTGCTACGGGCCTGATGACATAGATTTCATTGCTGAGTGATATTGCATTGTACGTAAGTACCACAACTTCTTTATCCATTTTTCGCTTTCTGTGATATTGAACTTGTACCGTAAACGAGGTTCTTGTAAACAGAGCCGTCCCAAACTTTGGGGTGGCTGTGTCTGTTTGATTTTAATTTCCCTAAGCTATAGGACCATAAGTGGAAGTGCCCTAGGCTCTGTTGCTTTGTTTTTTAGATGTTTCAGGAAACAGCATACACTTCTCCAGAGTGGCTGTTGGCAATTTACATCCCGCCCATCAGCATAACAAGGCTCCCAATTCTCCATGTCCTGTCTTGCCTTTCTGGATTTTCCACTTTTTTCAGATGGCCCTTTTGACCGGGGGGCAGTGAGACTTCATTGTAGTGCAGATTTCCTTTGCAAGCTTGCTTGGTTGGCCAAAAAGGGCGTATGCGTTTTTTCCTGAATATATTCAGGAAAAAACGCATACGCCGTTTTTGGCCAAGTGCATCATTGTGGACGTTCTGCCTCTTTTCCTATGCTTTACATGCAATTCCCGTCTACCTCCTGAAATCGGTTTCCTGCAATTCTGCCCCGCTTTCAAGTCCTCTTGGCAGCCTTACTTCAATATATTTTTGGACGATAGCTGTCATTTATAACTCTGCAGGTTTGTGAATTACAGTGCCCCTGAGCTCCTTTCTTCAACTCGCTTTCTTGTGAGCTGGCCGCAACACCGCAAGATTGCTTCAGGCCCTAGTGTGGTTCTGGCACGGCACGCTGAGCCTTTGGTTAATTCCTCTTCCTGGTGGGAAATGAGAGTTAAATTTGCCCGTCCAGACACCCCCAGCTAGTCTCTCATTGGTTCTCCCTATTCCTGTACATTTTCCGCAGAAATTACAAACTGGGCCAAACAGGAGGTTAAAGGCACTGACTCTCCAAGTGGGGAGAGTGTTAGTAAAGCGTCTGGAGTTTGCACCCGAGTACCAGGGGACGAAAACTGAGACACATTTGAACACGTTTCCCGATCACACGGTGGATCATACTCTGGGTTCCACATGCATGTTTTAGCTGAAGGAAGAATCCCTTAAACCTGGAGAGTTGAGACCCATGGAATGGGTACCATGCAATATGACTTCAAAGGGTCTGCATTTGCTCACCGAACCTCACCAATCCTATCACTGCTGCGTTTATGCCGCTGTACACACGCTTGATTGTCTTTCGGAGACATATAAATCCGTAGGTTTTAAGATTATTTCTAGTCAGGTATATTCTTAGGCGTTTAATATGGGGTGTTGAGTCCACTTCGTTGAGCAAGGAGTAGCTCTTGTCTATTACATATTTGGCTTATGGAACGGTATCTGTGCTAATTTCAATCTCTGGTTTCATGCAGCACCCCAACTCACCTTTCCCCTTAAGCTAGCGTAAGTTGGTTTTCTACATTTGAGACCCTGTTCTGTTTTGTAATTCAGTTCCTGTGTAGCCAAGTTTACATTCCGTGTAGTAGTGATATCTTATGATGTTTCTTTTTCTGTGTGACTTATTTCACTTACAATCATCGTACCTTAATCCACTCATTATGCTGCTACGGGCCTGATGACATAGATTTCATTGCTGAGTGATATTGCATTGTACGTAAGTACCACAACTTCTTTATCCATTTTTCGCTTTCTGTGATATTGAACTTGTACCGTAAACGAGGTTCTTGTAAACAGAGCCGTCCCAAACTTTGGGGTGGCTGTGTCTTTTTGATTTTAATTTCCCTAAGCTATAGGACCATAAGTGGAAGTGCCCTAGGCTCTGTTGCTTTGTTTTTTAGATGTTTCAGGAAACAGCATACACTTCTCCAGAGTGGCTGTTGGCAATTTACATCCCGCCCATCAGCATAACAAGGCTCCCAATTCTCCATGTCCTGTCTTGCCTTTCTGGATTTTCCACTTTTTTCAGATGGCCCTTTTGACCGGGGGGGCAGTGAGACTTCATTGTAGTGCAGATTTCCTTTGCAAGCTTGCTTGGTTGGCCAAAAAGGGCGTATGCGTTTTTTCCTGAATATATTCAGGAAAAAACGCATACGCCCTTTTTGGCCAAGTGCATCATTGTGTACGTTCTGCCTCTTTTCCTATGCTTTACATGCAATTCCCGTCTACCTCCTGAAATCGGTTTCCTGCAATTCTGCCCCGCTTTCAAGTCCTCTTGGCAGCCTTACTTCAATATATTTTTGGACGATAGCTGTCATTTATAACTCTGCAGGTTTGTGAATTACAGTGCCCCTGAGCTCCTTTCTTCAACTCGCTTTCTTGTGAGCTGGCCGCAACACCGCAGGATTGCTTCAGGCCCTAGTGTGGTTCCGGCACGGCACGCTGAGCCTTTGGTTAATTCCTCTTCCTGGTGGGAAATGAGAGTTAAATTTGCTCGTCCACACACCTCCAGCTAGTCTCTCATTGGTTCTCCCTATTCCTGTACATTTTCCACAGAAATTGCAAACTGGGCCAAACAGGAGTTTAAAGGCACTGACTCTCCAAGTGGGGAGAGTGTTAGTAAAGCGTCTTGAATGTTGCACCCGAGTACCAGGGGACGAAAACTGAGACACATTTGAACACGTTTCCCGATCACACGGTGGATCATACTCTGGGTTCCACATGCATGTTTTAGCTGAAGGAAGAATCCCTTAAACCTGGAGAGTTGAGACCCATGGAATGGGTACCATGCAATATGACTTCAAAGGGTCTGCATTTGCTCACCGAACCTCACCAATCCTATCACTGCTGCGTTTATGCCGCCGTACACACGCTTGATTCTCTTTCGGAGACATATAAATGCGTAGGTTTTAAGATTATTTCTAGTCAGGTATATTCTTAGGCGTTTAATATGGGGTGTTGAGTCCACTTCGTTGAGCAAGGAGTAGCTCTTGTCTATTGCATATTTGGCTTATGGAACGATATCTGTGCTAATTTCAATCTCTGGTTTCATGCAGCACCCCAACTCACCTTTCCCCTTAAGCAAGCATAAGTTGGTGTTCTACATTTGAGACCCTGTTCTGTTTTGTAATTCATTTCTTGTGTAGCCAAGTTTATATTCCGTGTAGTAGTGATATCTTATGATGTTTCTTTTTCTGTGTGACTTATTTCACTTAGAATCATCGTACCTGAATCCACTCATTATGCTGCGACGGGCCTGATGACAAGATTTCATTGCTGAGTGATATTGCATTGTACGTGAGTACCACAACTTCTTTATCCATTTTTCGCTTTTGTGATATTGAACTTGTACCGTAAACAAGATTCTTGTAAACAGAGCCGTCCCAAACTTTGGGGTGGCTGTGTCTTTTTGATTTTAATTTCCCTAAGCTATAGGACCATAAGTGGAAGTGCCCTAGGCTCTGTTGCTTGTTTTTTAGATGTTTCAGGAAACACCATACACTTATCCAGAGTGGCTGTTGGCAATTTACATCCCGCCCATCAGCATAACAAGGCTCCCAGTTCTCCATGGCCTGTCCTGCCTTTCTGGATTTTACACTTTTTCCAGATGGCCCTTTTGACCGGGGGGCAGTGAGACTTCATTGTAGTGCAGATTTCCTTTGAAAGCTTGCTTGGTTGGCCAAAAAGGGCGTATGCGTTTTTTCCTGAATATATTCAGGAAAAAACGCATACGCCCTTTTTGGCCAAGTGCATCATTGTGGACGTTCTGCCTCTTTTCCTATACTTTACATGCAATTCCCGTCTACCTCCTGAAATCGGTTTCCTGCAATTCTGCCCCGCTTTCAAGTCCTCTTGGCAGCCTTACTTCAATATATTTTTGGACGATAGCTGTCATTTATAACTCTGCATGTTTGTGAATTACAGTGCCCCTGAGCTCCTTTCTTCAACTCGCTTTCTTGTGAGCTGGCCGCAACACTGCAGGATTGCTTCAGGCCCTAGTGTGGTTCTGGCACGGCATGCTGAGCCTTTGGTTAATTCCTCTTCCTGGTGGGAAATGAGAGTTAAATTTGCCCGTCCACACACCTCCAGCTAGTCTCTCATTGGTTCTCCCTATTCCTGTACAGTTTCCGCAGAAATTGCAAACTGGGCCAAACAGGAGTTTAAAGACACTGACTCTCCAAGTGGGGACAGTGTTAGTAAAGCGTCTTGAATGTTGCACCCGAGTACCAGGGGACGAAAACTGAGACACATTTGAACACGTTTCCTGATCACACGGTGGATCATACTCTGTGTTCCACATGCATGTTTTAGCTGAAGGAAGAATCCCTTAAACTTGGAGAGTTGAGACCCATGGAATGGGTACCATGCAATATGACTTCAAAGGGTCTGCATTTGCTCACCGAACCTCACCAATCCTATCACTGCTGCGTTTATGCCGCTGTACACACGCTTGATTTACTTTTGGAGACATATAAATCCGTAGGTTTTAAGATTATTTCTAGTCAGGTATATTCTTAGGCGTTTAATATGGGGTGTTGAGTCCACTTCGTTCAGCAAGGAGTAGCTCTTGTCTATTGCATATTTGGCTTATGGAACGGTATCTGTGCTAATTTCAATCTCTGGTTTCATGCAGCACCCCAACTCACCTTTCCCCTTAAGCAAGCATAAGTTGGTTTTCTACATTTGAGACCCTGTTCTGCTTTGTAATTCAGTTCCTGTGTAGCCAAGTTTACATTCCGTGTAGTAGTGATACCTTATGATGTTTCTTTTTCTGTGTGACTTATTTCACTTAGAATCATCGTACCTGCATCCACTCATTATGCTGCTACGGGCCTGATGACATAGATTTCATTGCTGAGTGATATTGCATTGTACGTAAGTACCACAACTTCTTTATCCATTTTTCGCTTTCTGTGATATTGAACTTGTACCGTAAACGAGGTTCTTGTAAACAGAGCCGTCCCAAACTTTGGGGTGGCTGTGTCTTTTTGATTTTAATTTCCCTAAGCTATAGGACCATAAGTGGAAGTGCCCTAGGCTCTGTTGCTTTGTATTTTAGATGTTTCAGGAAACACCATACACTTCTCCAGAGTGGCTGTTGGTAATTTACATCCCGCCCACCAGCATAACAAGGCTCCCAGTTCTCCATGGCCTGTCCTGCCTTTCTGGATTTTACACTTTTTTCAGATGACCCTTTTGACCGGGGGGCAGTGAGACTTCATTGTAGTGCAGATTTCCTTTGCAAGCTTGCTTGGTTGGCCAAAAAGGGCGTATGCGTTTTTTCCTGAATATATTCAGGAAAAAACGCATACGCCCTTTTTGGCCAAGTGCATCATTGTGGACGTTCTGCCTCTTTTCCTATGCTTTACATGCAATTCCCGTCTACCTCCTGAAATCGGTTTCCTGCAATTCTGCCCCGCTTTCAAGTCCTCTTGGCAGCCTTACTTCAATATATTTTTGGACGATAGCTGTCATTTATAACTCTGCAGGTTTGTGAATTACAGTGTCCCTGATCTCCTTTCTTCAACTCGCTTTCTTGTGAGCTGGCCGCAACACCGCAGGATTGCTTCAGGCCCTAGTGTGGTTCCGGCATGGCACGCTGAGCCTTTGGTTAATTCCTCTTCCTGGTGGGAAATGAGAGTTAAATTTGCCCGTATAGACACCTCCAGCTAGTCTCTCCTTGGTTCTCCATCTTCCTGTTCATCTTCCACAGAAACTGCAAACTGGGCCAAACAGGAGGTTAAAGGCACTGACTCTCCAAGTGGGGAGAGTGTTAGTAAAGCGTCTGGAATGTTGCACCCGAGTACCAGGGGACGAAAATTCAGACACATTTGAACACGTTTTCCGATCACACGGTGGATCATACTCTGGGTTCCACATGCATGTTTTAGCTGAAGGAAGAATCCCTTAAACCTGGAGAGTTGAGACCCATGGAATGGGTACCACGCAATATGACTTCAAAGGGTCTGCATTTGCTCACCGAACCTCACCAATCCTATCACTGCTGCGTTTATGCCACTGTACACACACTTGATTCTCTTTTGGAGACATATAAATCCATAGGTTTTAAGATTCTTACTAGTCAGGTATATTCTTAGGCGTTTAATATGGGGTGTTGAGTCCACTTCGTTGAGCAAGGAGTAGCACTTGTCTATTACATATTTGGCTTATGGAACGGTATCTGTGCTAATTTCAATCTCTTGTTGTATGCAGCACCCCAACTCACCTTTCCCCTTAAGCAAGCATAAGTTGGTTTTCTACATTTGACACCCTGTTCTGTTTAGTAATTCAGTTCCTGTGTAGCCAAGTTTACATTCCGTGTAGTAGTGATATCTTATGATGTTTCTTTTTCTGTGTGACTTATTTCACTTAGAATCATCGTACCTGAATCCACTCATTATGCTGGGCGTATGCCTTTTTTCCTGAATATATTCAGGAAATATATAGTAGTGATATCTTATGATGTTTCTTTTTCTGTGTGACTTATTTTTTTATTTTTTTATTTTTTTATTTATTTTTTTTTTTTGCGGTACGTGGGCCTCTCACTGTTGTGGTTTTTCCCATTGCGGAGCACAGGCTCCGGACGCGTAGGCTCAGCGGCCATGGCTCACAGGCCCAGCCGCTCCGCGGCATGTGGGATCTTCCCGTAGCGGGGCACGAACCCATGTCCTCTGCATCGGCAGGCGGACTCTCAACCACTGCGCCACCAGGTAAGCCCTGTGTGACTTATTTCACTTAGAATCATCGTACCTGAATCCACTCATTATCCTGCTACGGGCCTGATGACATAGATTTCATTGCTTAGTGATATTGCATTGTACGTAAGTACCACAACTTCTTTATCCATTTTTCGCTTTTTGCGATATTGAACTTGTACCGTAAACGAGGTTCTTGTAAACAGAGCCGTCCCAACCTTTGGGGTGGCTGTGTCTTTTTGATTTTAATTTCCCTAAGCTATAGGACCATAAGTGGAAGTGCCCTAGGCTCTGTTGCTTAGTTTTTTGGATGTTTCAGGAAACACCATACACTTCTCCAGAGTGGCTGTTGGCAATTTACATCTCGCCCATCAGCATAACAAGGCTCCCAGTTCTCCATGGCCTGTCCTGCCTTTCTGGATTTTACTCTTTTTTCAGAAGTCCCTTTGACCGGGGGGCAGTGAGACTTCATTGTAGTGCAGATTTCCTTTGCGAGCATGCTTGGTTGGCCAGAAAGGGCGTATGCGTTTCTTCCTGAATATATTCAGGAAAGAACGCATACGCCCTTTTTGGCCAAGTGCATCATTGTCGACGTTCTGAGTCTTTTCATATGTTTTCAGTGCAATTCCAGTCTACCTCCTGAAATAGGTTTCCTGCAGTTCTGCCTTGCTCTCAGTGCCTCTTCATAGCCTTACTTCAATATACTTTTGGAAAATAGTTGGCCTTTATAACTCTGCAGGTTTTTGAATTGCAGTGGCCCTTAGCTCCATTTTTCAGCTCTTATTTTTGTGATCTTGCCTCATATCCACAGGATTTCTTCAGGCCCTATTCTTCTTCTGGGGCGCCTTGCTCTGCCTTTGGTTAATTCTTCTTCCTGAATTGAAATTAGAGTGACATGTGCCCATTGAAACCGCTACAGCTATTTTCTCACTGGTTCCCCCTATTCCCATTCATCCTCCGCACTAACTGCAGACTGTGTGATACCGGAACTTAAAGGCATTGACTCTCCATGTGGAGATGTTGTTAGTAAAGTGGCTGGAATGTTGATCCGGAGCCCCAGGAGAGGAAAATGAGGTGCATTTTAGAAACCTTTCCCGATCATATGGTATACCATCCGCTGGATTTCCCATGCATGGTTTAGCTGTAGGAAGATTCCCTTCAACTTGGAGTGTTGGGACCCTTGGAATAAGTAGCATGAAGTATTGCATTAAACTTTCGGCAGTTGCTCACCAAAGCTCTCCAATCCTTTCAGCCCCAAGTGTCCAGCCTTATGTCTTATCCAGCTGTGGGTTTATATGTGGTCATTCCAGGTTGCATCACAGCCCCTGAGCGAATTTTGTAAGAATTTTTCTCTCTTTCATTGTTTCTGCGTTTTGGTTTTAAAATTTATTTCTATAATGGGGTTTAGCTCATTTTCACTGCTGTGTTTGTGCCGCTCTGCGCACACTTGATTCCCTTATGGAGATATATCAATACATGGGTTTTAAGATTCTTATTACTCAGATATATTTCTCTGTGGTTTATAGGGTGTGTTGAGGCCAGTTCATTGAGCAAGGTGTAGATCTTGTCTGATACCTATTTGGTTTATTGAACGGTATCTGTGCTAATTTCAAACTCTGGTTTTATGCATCACCCCACCTCTCCTTTCCCCTTAAGCTGACATAAGTGTGTTTTCTAAATGTGAGACACTGTTCTGTTTTGTAATTCATTTTTTGTGCAGCCATATTTATCCTCCCTCTATAAGTGATATCTTATGATATGTTTCTTTTTCTGTTTGACTTATTTGAAGTAGTATTATCGGACCTCAATCCACTCTTTATCCTTCTACTAGCCTTATTACATTGATTTCATGGTGAAGAGATATTCCATTGTACATAAGTACCACATTTTCTTTATCCATTGTTCTCTTTCCTGGGATATTTAAGGTGTACTGAAGTTGAGGTTCTTGTAAACAGAGTAGCCCTAAACTGTGGTGTGCTTGTGTCTTGTTGATTTTTAGACTTCCCTAGATATACTCCCGTGATTGGAAGTGCCCTATGCTCTGTCGCTCTGTTTTTTAGATGATTTAGGAACCACCATACACTTCTCCAGAGTGGCTCTCGGCAGTTCACACACTGTCCATCAGCGTATAAAGGCTCCCTGTTCTCCATGGCCTGTCCTGCATTTCTGGTTTTTACAATTTTTTCGGATGGCCCTTTTGACCGGTGGGAAATGAGACTTCTTTGTTGTGCACATTTGCATTGCTTGCTTGCTTGGTTGCCCATAAAGTGCGTATGCGTTTTTTCCTGGATATATTCAGGAAAAAACGCATACTCCCTTTTGGGCCAACTGCATCATTGTCGAAATTCTGCCGCTTTTCATGTGCTTTAAAGGCGAGTCCAATCTATCTCTTGAAATCTGTTTCTTGCAATTCTGTCTTGCATTCAGATCCTCTTCTTTGCCTTACCTCAACATATTTTTGGACGTTAGTTTTCATTTATAACTCTGCAGGTTTGTGAATTGCAGTGACCCTGAGCTCCATTTTTTAAGTTGCTCTTTTGTGAGCTGGCCTCAAAACCGCAGGATTGCTTCAGGCCCTATTTTGGCTCCGGCGAGGCGGGCTGAGCCTTTTTTTAATTCTTATTCTTAATGGGAAATTAGAGTGACATGTGCCCGTCCAAACCCCTACAACTATTCTCTCATTGGTTCCCGCTGTTCCCGTTCATCCTCCTCACAATTTGCAAAATGTGTGAAACAGAAGTTTAAATGTGCTGATTCTCTAAGTGGGGAGATTCTAAGTAACGTGGCTGGAATGATGAACAGGAGCACCAGGAGAGGATAAATGAGGTGCATTTTAGACACATCTCCCGATCACATGGTGTACAGTCCTCTGGGTTTTCCATGCATGTTTTAGCTGTAGGAAGATTCCTTGAACCTGCAGATTTGGGACCCATTGAATGGGTACCAGGTAGTATTACTTTAAAGGGTGTGCATTTCCTCACCCAACCTCACATTTCTCTTAGTGCGAACAGTTTCCAGCCTTATGTCTCATCCTGCTGTGGGTCTAGATGTGTTCAATCCATGTTGCATCACCGTCCCTGAGGAAAAGTTGTAAGAGGTTTTCTCTGTCTCTCTGTCGTTTATTTTTTTCAATTTATTACTATGTTGTTTACAGCTGATTTTCAAAGCTCTGTTTCTTGCTGCTGTACATCCACTTGATTCACGTACAGAGAGACATCAATAATTTCTTTTTCAGATTCTTACCAGTCATAGATATTCTTTTCCGGTGACTTGAGTGTGCTGAGTGCAGTTCTTTTAGCTACCGTGTAGGCCTTGTTGATTATCAGTTTGGTATTTGGAATGGTATCTTTGCTAATTTCAACCTCCTGGATGATGCCTCACCCCTCCCCACCTTTCCCGTTTAGCAGCCTTACACGTGTTTTCTACATATTTATGTCACTTAGAATGATCATACGTAACTCCTCCGGAGTTGTTACAACTGGCCATATTTCATTGATTTCCAGGCTGAGTAATATTCCACTCTACATAAGTACCACATCTCTATCCATTTTTTCCCTCCAGAGACATTTAAGTTATATCCTAGTCGAGGATCTTTTAAACAGAGAAGCAGTAAACATTGGGGTGCCTGTGTCCTCTCGATTTTTGTTTTTCCCAAGATATACGCCCATGAGTGCAAGTGCCCTATGCTCTGTAGCTCATTTTTTAGATGCTTTAGTAAACACAATACACTTCTCCAGAATGGCCGTTGGCAATATACATTTCCACTATAAGCCTCACAGGGCTCCCTCTTCTCCTTGCCCTGTCCTGCATTTCTGGCGTTTACACTTTATGAGGATGGCTCTTCTGACTGATGCGAAGTGATATCTTTTGTAGTATTGATTTCCAGTGCCCACCTGTTTGGTTGGCTAAAAAAGTGTATGCCCTTTTCTTGAATATATACAGAAAAAAACGCATACAGCCTTTTTGGCCAACTGCAATGTCGGCAATGTTCAGCCCCTTTTCTTGTGCTTAATGGCGAGTCCTTTCTACCTCCTCAAATCCCTTTCCTGCCATTCTCCCTTGCTTGCCAATCCTTTTCTCTGACTTTCCTCAAGACATTTTTCAGTGATAGATATTTTCAACTCTGCAGTTTCGTGAATTTTACTGCCCCTGAGTTCCATTGTTCAACTTGTGTTTATGGGAACTGGCCACAAAGCAGTGGGATTTCCTCAAGCCCTATACTGTTTCCATGGGCAACCCTAGCCTTTGGTCAATTCATCTTCCTGATTGGAAATTAGAGTGACATGTGCCTGTCTGAACACCTAGGACTTGTCTCTCATTGTTCCTCATCCTTCCGCTTCATCCTCTGGACAAATTCCAAACTGTACGCAACAGGATGTTGACAGTGTTGACATCTCCAAGTGGGGAGACTGTTAGTAAAGACGCTGGAGGGGTGAACCCGAGCACCAGGAGATGAGGAGATGAGATGCCTTTTCCAAACTCTTCCCGATCAGACGGTATACCATCCTCTGGATGTGACAGACATGTTTTAGCAGTAGAAAGAGTCCCATTCATGTAAGGAGAACACCAGGGCTTTTTCAAAATCAGTGTCTCCCCGAAACCCAAACTGGGGAGTTTTTTAAGCTACGGCTACACATATGTTCATTAAGGGCCTTGGGAAGTAGGCAGAGTCCAAACTTTAGATGACTGAAGTCTTCAGGGTCAGAAGCACTCACCACCGGCTTCCCTTAGGTTACACTTTAACTGTCATTGATAGATGATGTCAATAAAAATATCTATTCTTTTTCCTATTATTTCCCCTTATAGGTTATTGCACAATATTGAGTGTAGTTCCCTGTGCTATACAGTAGTTCCTTGTTGATGATCTATTTTATACATAGCAGTGTGTATGTGTTAATTCCAAACTGTTAATTTATCCCTCCTCCCACCTTTCCCCTTTGGTAATAATAAATTATAAGATTTTATACTTCTCAGAAATGGGGGAGCTGAAAGAGAGGTATCATTTTCAATGGAAAAGCATTTAAAACAAGATTGAAGCTTTAACCAAGATTATTAGATGTACATCCTTGGAAAGAAATCACTTCATTTCTCTAATATTGACCTGACAAATAAGACAAACCTTTTCACTGAACTTGCTTATAATAAAGTGATGGAAATATCAAATGGAAGTGTTAGAAACATCTTATTTTACCCGAGCCTTATAAACTGTTCTATGTTAACTACAGTTTGGCTCACACATCTGTTCACTGAAGTTACAATAGTCTCAATTTCTGTTACTGATCCTCCAGAGTGGACCCCAACAAGGGTCCCCCTGCCCAGTGTCATTGGGGCCAACAGATCGAGACTGAGTTTGGTTCCCAAGCAAAGGAAACTTTATATTTTCATCAGAGAATGGAGAGGTGAGAGCATGCACTACCCCGTGGGCTGTGGGCTGGGCTGCTGTGTAGAGATCCTGTCAGAGTCAGTGGGAGGGAGGGGGCGGAGCTCTCAAGGGCCGGGTTGGCTGCAGCTCAGGCTCTATATCTCGGAGTCTGCACTGGGCCCCAGGAGCTGAGGTGTCGACCCAGCCATTCTGCACCAGGAAATCTGGTCTGAAGTGCCGGGTGTGGAACCTCTGCATGCGGGACCCTAGGAGCACGTGAAATTAGACAAAGCACAAAGGATAAAAAAGGTCAGACTTGACTTTATTGCCCACATTCTATTTTTATCTCCCAGGGATTTTTAATGGGCTTTGCTGGGGACAAACCCCTCCTCTGCCTTTTGTCCCGTTCCTCATTCTTGGAGTGCTGAGGGTGCAGACCCTTCTTCTGTAACTGCTGAGTGCTGAGTTGGGAGCCCTCATACCAGGGGACGAGGGTCAGAACTTCTCCCCAGCAGCCTCCAGGTGACGTTGATTGGCCCCAGGACCCCTGCCTCCCTGCTCGTCCGCCTGAGCACCAGCATTGGAAGTGTTATAGATTCTAATGACCTTTAAGGGTCCAGGAAAGAGATGTGCAGAGACGCTGTGGGGGCCGGTTTCACCCCGCCCCACATTTGTTCGGCCACCTTAGGCTGACCGTTTCTGCCAGCCTAGATGCTCTGACCAGTAGTCTGCTCTTTCTTCAATTAGGCCCCTGAATTAACGTAAAAACAGCACCAGGTGTCAGAGCCCTGCCCGCTCAACTCCCAGACAGTCCAGGGTCAGTGGTGATCAAGGACCATGATGGCCACTGAGTCAACAGCCTTTTGAAGTAAACAGGAGTCCAGCCGGTCTTATTGGTCACCATCATCACGGTGTCTGTAGGCTTTTCTATGGTGACGGTGTGATATACGGTTCCCCCGCCAAGATTATTAGCTCCCCTCCGGGTGCAGGAAGTCCTGCAAGCAGTAGTCTACTCCTTCGGGACACACTATTGTTGTTTTATGAGAGAAACTCCAGGTCAAGTGATGTTCACACGAGTCGTCATGGTGCCCTGTTGCCCCCGGTTATCTCTCTGGATGTTGGAGTTGGAGGGCCTCCTCACTCGAGGTCGGTGTGCCCACGGAGCGAACCCTGCAACTTCAGGGCATGGTTGGTGATTAGGATCACCACGTGGGGTCCTTTTCCCTTAGGAGGGAGGTGGCCTTTTGGGCTGCTGATTTCCAGGTTTTTAGATACCGCCAGTATCTTGGCCAGATGTGGCAGTGGGCCAAGCCCCTTGGTGACTGTAGTTTATCCTACCTGGATGGCATTCTTGCGTTGTTCCATTTCAAGTGGTCCCAGTTTTTGCACTAATTCTCCAATGGCGATTCACCTTTCACCGGGAATGGAAAGGTCAAAGGGTTTAGCTCAATTAGGGAGTTCCAGGGCAAGGGTCTGAATTGACTGCTCTTTCCATTCTTGAAAGGCCACTTCTGGATTCTGTTCAAAAGGATCATCATCTTTTCCTTTCAGTGTTTCATATAGAGGCCCAGCTAGTAGACTGTAGTTAGGGATCCAGAAGCAGCAAACCCTGGCCTCCCCAGGAACCCCTAAGCTGTCTTCTAGTTTTAGAAAGGGGTAAGGCTGCAAATGGTTTCTTCCCTTTCCTGGGATGGGCTTCTCTGACCTTGTGTGAGAATGAAGCCCAGGCAGGTCACTGCAGTCTGTGATATTTGAGCTTTTTCTTGGACAACTTCTATCCTTTATTGGCTTGGTAGTTCAGAGGCCTCCTTAGTAGGGCTGGCGATCAGAATGTCGTCTGCATATTGAAGGAGGGTTTCCTTTTCCAGAGGTAGAACTTTTCGGTCGTTAGCTAAGCTTTCCCCAAAGATGGTGTGGGAATTTTTGAACCCTTGGGGCAAGACGGCCCGGAAGTATTGTTTTAGTTGTATGTTGAGTCCTGCCACTCACAAGCCAAAATTTCTTGTGACTCTGGGACTAATGGAATACAAAAGAAGGCATCATTGAAGACTAATACAGAATACCATGTCCTGGTGGTTGGTAGAATGACCAGCAGGGTGTAGGGATCAGGAGCAACTGGAGGTATATCCTCGGTGGCTTCACTGACTGTCCTGACATCCTTTACCAGGTCCCCAGCAGCCCATGGGGCTCTCGTGGTCAGGCCAATCCCAGGATATGGAGCTCTCCTGGGCAGGTACCCCACCCCCAACCCAGCCCACGGGGCTCTCATGGTCAGGCCCCTCCCAGGATACAGAGCTACCCTTGCAGGTACCGTGGCAGGGCTGGGCACACAGGAACCGTGCACATAGCCCTCATTGAAGAGCACCCCCAGCTCACCTGTCGCTCAGAGCTGACACAGAGCACCTCAGAGCAGGACTTGAACTAACAAACAGCAGCTCCGACAGGTCTGTGACCCTGGGCATCACTCTGTGTGGCCTCCCTCCACCTGGTCTTCCAGAGACTTCCACTGCACCCAGGGCACCAGGCCTCTGTCTCCAACCACCACCCACCCCTCCTCTCCCTGACTCCTGGGTTCCTCTCATTAGGAGAGGGTTTTCTTGAAGTTGTCTCCCACTCATGGGCCAGATAAAATGATTAGAAAACAAGCCAAAGCTGCAGCCCCTTGTCTATCCTGACTCTCAGGAGCCCACACCTGTTCCTTGGACCTGGCCGGTTCAGCAAGTTCCATTTTCTGCAACTGTGAGCCCCTGAGGGGTGATGATTGGCTGACCTGGGCAGCCTTACCATGCCGGCCAGCCCTCCCCAGGTGTGCCTGGGTTGAGATCAATATAAATACCACTCCAGGCAGCAAAAGCCCCTGCAGCTGTGCCTGACGCCATTTTCTCTGCCCTGTCAGCAGTCTCGGGGCTGGGCTGGTGGGAGGGAGTGAGAGGCCACGGCTTTGTGGGTGGCCCAGTGTGAGTGGGGCTCTGCTGGACTTTCTGCAGCAGTTGCCAGGCTGCCACCTGCTAAAGAAGAGGATGTGTCACCCATACCTGCTGCTGGAATTTCTCCCTGGGCAGAGGTGAGGAAGGAAAAAAGCAGTGGGGGCAGGGACAGGACGGGTATCTCAGGCAGGGAAATGGAAATCTTCCAGAAGAGCACCCAGGGCCAGGACCATCCTGGCTGGCCTGCAGGCACCAAGTCAGCTGGCATGCTGTCACTCGTGTGGCTCCATGGCCCTTCCTCTAGGCTTTCAAGTCCTTGTATATATTCAGGTGTTTTACCTGGGAAGGGCGGGAACAGTTCAGCAGCAACTGGCCTGGGGTTCAGCTCACGTTTACTCACAGATGCCTCGGCACGGTGCCCCAGCTTTGCAATGAGGACGCTTGTTGTGTGGGGGCTGCTGGCTGAATGGGAGACGATTCCCCACCACTGACCAACTTCAGAATTGTTTACAACTGGAGCAAGTGCCCTGATACGGTTTTCCTCTGAGTAACTGGTGGGTTCTGTTTTTTTTTTTCTCTTTTTCGTTTTTGGTTCAAGGTAGATTTTATTCCTCTTTTTTGTATTTACAGATATAAGCATGGAAATAATTTATTCATATAAATACATGTATGTGAAGGGAATAATTGTTTTTTCTGTTTTATTTTTTAAATTTTATTTCTTTTTAATTTTGAATTTTATTTTATATTTTTATACAGCAGGTTCTCATTGGTTATCTATTTTATACATATAAATGTTTACATGCCAATCCCAATCTCTCAACTCCTCCCACCACCACCCCTCCAAGAGCTTTCCCCCCTTGTTGTCCATACGATTGTTGTCTACATCTGTTGCTCTATTTATGCCTTGCAAAACGGTTAATCTGTACAGTTTTTCTAGGTTCCACATATATGCATGAATATACAAGATTTGTTTTTCTCTTTCTGACTTACTTCACTCTGTATGACAGTCTCTAGATCCATCGACGTCTCTACAAATGACCCAATTTCATTCCTTTCATGGCTTAGTAATATTCCATTTTATATATGTACCACATCTTTATGCATTCGTCTGTCTGTGGGCATTTAGGTTGCTTCCATTACCTCGATATTGTAAATAGTGATGCAATGAACATTGCGGTGAATGTCTCTTTTTGATTTATGGTTTTGTCTGGGTATATGTCCAGTCCTGGGATTGCTGTATCATATGGTAATTCTATTATTAGTTTCTTAAGAAACTCCATATTGTTCTCCATAGTGACTGTATCAATTTATATTCCCAGCAATAGTGGAAGAGGCTTCCTTTTCTCCACACCCTTTCCAGCATTTGTTGTTTGTAGATTTTCAGATGATGCCCATTCTAACAGGTGTGAGGTGATACCTCATTGTTGAGTCCATTTCGTTGAGCAAGGGGTAGGTCTTGTCTATTACGTATTTGGCTTATGGAACGGTATCTGTGCTAATTTCAAACTCTGGTTTTATGCAGCACCCCAACTCACCTTTCCCCTTAAGCAAGCATAAGTTGGTTTTCTAAACTTGAGACCCTGTTCTGTTTTGTAATTCAGTTCATGTGTAGCCAAGTTTACATTCCGTGCATTAGTGATACCTTATGATGTTTCTTTTTCTGTGTGACTTATTTCACTTAGAATCATCATGCCTCAATCCACTCATTATGCTGGTACAGGCCTGGTGACACAGATTTCATTGCTGAGTGGTATTCTGTTGTACATAAGTACCGCAACTTCTTTATCAATTATTTGTTCTCTGGGATATTTAACTTGTACTGTAGAAGAGGCTCCTGTAAACAGAGCCGTTGTAAATTTTGGGGTGGCTGTGTCTTTTTGATTTTAATTTCCCTAAGCTATAGGACCATAAGTGGAAATGCCCTAGACTCTGTTGCTTTGTTTTTCAGATGTATCAGGAAACACCATACACTTCTCCAGAGTGGCTGTTGGCAATGTACATCCCGCCCATCAGCATAACAAGGCTCCTTTTTCCCCATGGCCTGTCTTGCCTTTCTGGATTTTACACTTTTCTCAGATGGCCCTTTAGACCGGGGGGAAGTGACACTTCATAGTAGTTCGGATTTCCATTGCAAGCTTGCTTGGTTTGCCAAAAAGGGCGTATGTGTTTGTTCCTGAATATATTCAGGAAAAAACGCATATGCCCTTTTTGACCAAGTGCATCATTGTGGACGTTCTGCCTCTTTTCCTATGCTTTAAATGCAAATCCAGTCTACCTCCTGAAATCGGTTTCCTGCAATTCTGCCCCGCTTTCAAGTCCTCTTGGCAGCCTTACTTCAATATATTTTTGGACGATAGCTGTCATTTGTAACTCTGCAGGTTTGTGAATTACAGTGCCCCTGAGCTCCTTTCTTCAACTCGCTTTCTTGTGAGCTGGCCGCAACACCGCAGGATTGCTTCAGGCCCTAGTGTAGTTCTGGCACGGCACGCTGAGCCTTTGGTTAATTCCTCTTCCTGGTGGGAAATGAGAGTTAAATTTGCCCGTCCAGACACCTCCAGCTAGTCTCTCCTTGGTTCTCCATCTTACTGTTCATCTTCCACAGAAACTGCAAACTGGGCCAAACAGGAGGTTAAAGGCACTGACTCTCCAAGTGGGGAGAGTGTTAGTAAAGCGTCTGGAATGTTGCACCCGAGTACCAGTGGACGAAAATTCAGACACATTTGAACACGTTTTCCGATCACACGGTGGATCATACTCTGGGTTCCACATGCATGTTTTAGCTGAAGGAAGAATCCCTTAAACCTGGAGAGTTGAGACCCATGGAATGGGTACCACGCAATATGACTTCAAAGGGTCTGCATTTGCTCACCGAACCTCACCAATCCTATCACTGCTGCGTTTATGCCACTGTACACACACTTGATTCTCTTTTGGAGACATATAAATCCGTAGGTTTTAAGATTATTTCTAGTCAGGTATATTCTTAGGCGTTTAATATGGGGTGTTGAGTCCACTTCGTTGAGCAAGGAGTAGCACTTGTCTATTACATATTTGGCTTATGGAACGGTATCTGTGCTAATTTCAATCTCTTGTTGTATGCAGCACCCCAACTCACCTTTCCCCTTAAGCAAGCATAAGTTGGTTTTCTACATTTGACACCCTGTTCTGTTTAGTAATTCAGTTCCTGTGTAGCCAAGTTTACATTCCGTGTAGTAGTGATATCTTATGATGTTTCTTTTTCTGTGTGACTTATTTCACTTAGAATCATCGTACCTGAATCCACTCATTATGCTGGTACGGGCCTGATGACATAGATTTCATTGCTGAGTGATATTGCATTGTACCTAAGTACCACAACTTCTTTATCCATTTTTCGCTTTCTGTGATATTGAACTTGTACCATAAACGACGTTCTTGTAAACAGAGCCTTCCCAAACTTTGGGGTGGCTGTGTCTTTTTGATTTTAATTTCCCTAAGCTATAGGACCATAAGTGGAAGTGCCCTAGGCTCTGTTGCTTTGTTTTTTAGATGTTTCAGGAAACACCATACATTTCTCCAGAGTGGCTGTTGGCAGTTTACATCCCGCCCATCAGCATAACAAGGCTCCCAGTTCTCCATGGCCTGTCCTGCCTTTCTGGATTTTACACATTTTTCAGATGGCCCTTTTAACTGGGCGGCAGTGAGACTTCATTGTAGTGCAGATTTCCTTTGCAAGCTTGCTTGGTTGGCCAAAAAGGGCGTATGCGTTTTTTCCTGAATATATTCAGGAAAAAACGCATACGCCCTTTTTAGCCAAGTGCATCATTGTGGACGTTCTGCCTCTTTTCCTATGCTTTAAATGCAAATCCAGTCTACCTCCTGAAATCGGTTTCCTGCAATTCTGCCCCGCTTTCAAGTCCTCTTGGCAGCCTTACTTCAATATATTTTTCGACGATAGCTGTCATTTATAACTCTGCAGGTTTGTGAATTACAGTGCCCCTGAGCTCCTTTCTTCAACTCGCTTTTTTGTGAGCTGGCCGCAGCACCGCAGGATTGCTTCAGGCCCTAGTGTGGATCCAGCACGGCACGCTGAGCCTTTGGTTAATTCCTCTTCCTGGTGGGAAATGAGAGTTAAATTTGCCCGTCCAGACACCTCCAGCTAGTTTATCATTGGTTCTCCCTATTCCTGTACATTTTCCGCAGAAATTGCAAACTGGGCCATACAGGAGGTTAAAGGCACTGACTCTCCAAGTGGAGAGAGTGTTAGTAAAGCGTCTGGAGTGTTGCACCCGAGTACCAGGGGACGAAAACTGAGACACATTTGAACACGTTTCCTGATCACACGGTGGATCATACTCTGTGTTCCACATGCATGTTTTAGCTGAAGGAAGAATCCCTTAAACTTGGAGAGTTGAGACCCATGGAATGGGTACCATGCAATATGACTTCAAAGGGTCTGCATTTGCTCACCGAACCTCACCAATCCTATCACTGCTGCGTTTATGCTGCTGTACACACGCTTGATTCTCTTTCGGAGACATATAAATCCGTAGGTTTTAATATTCTTACTAGTCAGGTATATTCTTTGGCGTTTAATATGGGGTGTTGAGTCCACTTCGTTGAGCAAGGAGTAGCTCTTGTCTACTACATATTTGGCTTATGGAACGGTATCTGTGCTAATTTCAATCTCTGGTTTCATGCAGCACCCCAACTCACCTTTCCCCTCAAGCAAGCATAAGTTGGTTTTCTACATTTGAGACACTGTTCTGTTTTGTAATTCAGTTCTTGTGTAGCCAAGTTTACCTTCCGTGCAGTAGTGATATCTTATGGTGTTTCTTTTTCTGTGTGACTTATTTCACTTAGAATCATCATACCTGAATCCACTCATTATGCTGCTACGGGCCTGATGACATAGATTTCATTGCTGAGTGATATTGCATTGTATGTAAGTACCACAACTTCTGTATCCATTTTTCGCTTTCTGTGATATTGAACTTGTACGGTAAATGAGGTTCTTGTAAACAGAGCCCTCCCAAAGTTTGGGGAGGCTGTGTCTTTTTGATTTTAATTTCCCTAAGCTATAGGACCATAAGTGGAAGTGCCCTAGGCTCTGTTGCTTTGTTTTTTAGATGTTTCAGGAAACACCATACACTTCTCCAGAGTGGCTGTTGGCAATTTACATCCCGCCCATCAGCATAACAAGGCTCCCAGTTCTCCATGGCCTGTCCTGCCTTTCTGGATTTTACACTTTTTTCAGATGGCCCTTTTGACCGGGGGGCAGTGAGACTTCATTGTAGTGCAGATTTCCTTTGCAAGCTTGCTTGGTTGGCCAAAAAGGGCGTATGCGTTTTTTCCTGAATATATTCAGGAAAAAATGCATACGCCCTTTTTGCCCAAGTGCATCATTGTGTTCGTTCTGCCTCTTTTCCTATGCTTTACATGCAATTTCTGTCTACCTCCTGAAATCGGTTTCCTGCAATCCTGCCCCGCTTTCAAGTCCTCTTGGCAGCCTTACTTCAATATATTTTTGGACGATAGCTGTCATTTATAACTCTGCAGGTTTGTGAATTACAGTGCCCCTGAGCTCCTTTCTTCAACTCGCTTTCTTGTGAGCTGGCCGCAACACCGCAGGATTTCTTCAGGCCCTAGTGTGGTTCCGGCAAGGCATGCTGAGCCTTTTGTTAATTCCTCTTTCTGGTGGGAAATGAGAGTTAAATTTGCCCGTCCAGACACCTCCAGCTAGTTTCTCATTGGTTCTCCCTATTCTTGTACATTTTCCGCAGAACTTGCAAACTGGGCCAAACAGGAGTTTAAAGACACTGACTCTCCAAGTGGGGAGAGTGCTAGTAAAGCGTCTTGAATGTTGCACCCGAGTACCAGGGGACGAAAACTGAGACACATTTGAACACGTTTCCTGATCACACGGTGGATCATACTCTGTGTTCCACATGCATGTTTTAGCTGAAGGAAGAATCCCTTAAACCTGGAGAGTTGAGACCCATGGAATGGGTACCATGCAATATGACTTCAAAGGGTCTGCATTTGCTCACCTAACCTCACCAATCCTATCACTGCTGCGTTTATGCCGCTGTACACACGCTTGATTCTCTTTCGGAGACATATAAATCCGTAGGTTTTAAGATTATTTCTAGTCAGGTATATTCTTAGGCGTTTAATATGGGGTGTTGAGTCCACTTCGTTCAGCAAGGAGTAGCTCTAGTCTATTGCATATTTGGCTTATGGAACAGTATCTGTGCTAATTTCAATCTCTGGTTTCATGCAGCACCCCAACTCACCTTTCCCCTTAAGCAAGCATAAGTTGGTTTTCTACATTTGACACCCTGTTCTGTTTTGTAATTCAGTTCCTGTGTTGCCAAGTTTACATTCCGTGTAGTAGTGATATCTTATGATGTTTCTTTTTCTGTGTGACTTATTTCACTTAGACTCATCATACCTGCATCCACTCATTATGCTGCTACGGGCCTGATGACATAGATTTCATTGCTGAGTGATATTGCATTGTACGTAAGTACCACAACTTCTTTATCCATTTTTTGCTT
The DNA here is from genome assembly GCF_964270905.1 of Leucopleurus acutus. Taxonomy (NCBI): domain Eukaryota; kingdom Metazoa; phylum Chordata; class Mammalia; order Artiodactyla; family Delphinidae; genus Leucopleurus; species Leucopleurus acutus. The sequence goes on along the minus strand of NW_028138584.1, from coordinate 19,080 downwards.
TCTGTGATATTGAACTTGTAACATAAACGAGGTTCTTGTAAACAGAGCCGGCCCAAACTTTGGGGTGGCTGTGTCTTTTTGATTTTAATTTCCCTAAGCTATAGGACCATAAGTGGAAGTGCCCTAGGCTCTGTTGCTTTGTTTTTTAGATGTTTCAGGAAACACCATACACTTCTCCAGAGTGGCTGTTGGCAATTTACATCACGCCCACCAGCATAACAAGGCTCCCAGTTCTCCATGGCCTGTCCTGCCTTTCTGGATTTTACACTTTTTTCAGATGGCCCTTTTGACCGGGGGGCAGTGAGACTTCATAGTAGTGCAGAATTCCTTTGCAAGCTTGCTTGGTTGGCCAAAATGGGCGTATGCGTTTTTTCCTGAATATATTCAGGAAAAAATGCATACGCCCTTTTCGGCCAAGTGCATCATTGTGGACGTTCTGCCTATTTTCCTATGCTTTACATGCAATTCCAGTGTACCTCCTGAAATCGATTTCCTGCAATTCTGCCCCGCTTTCAAGTCCTCTTGGCAGCCTTACTTCAATATATTTTTGGACGATAGCTGTCATTTATAACTCTGCAGGTTTGTGAATTACAGTGCCCCTGAGCTCGTTTCTTCAACTCGCTTTCTTGTGAGCTGGCCGCAACACCGCAGGATTGCTTCAGGCCCTAGTGTAGTTCCGGCACGGCACGCTGAGCCTTTGGTTAATTCCTCTTCCTGGTGGGAAATGAGAGTTAAATTTGCCCGTCCAGACACCTCCAGCTAGTCTCTCTTTCGTTCTCCCTATTCCTGTTCATTTTCCACAGAAATTACAAACTGGGCCAAACAGGAGGTTAAAGGCACTGACTCTCCAAGTGGGGAGAGTGTTAGTAAAGCGTCTGGAGTGTTGCACCCGAGTACCAGGGGACGAAAACTGAGACACATTTGAACACGTTTCCTGATCACACGGTGGATCATACTCTGTGTTCCACATGCATGTTTTAGCTGAAGGAAGAATCCCTTAAACTTGGAGAGTTGAGACCCATGGAATGGGTACCATGCAATATGACTTCAAAGGGTCTGCATTTGCTCACCGAACCTCACCAATCCTATCACTGCTGCGTTTATGCTGCTGTACACACGCTTGATTCTCTTTCGGAGACATATAAATCCGTAGGTTTTAATATTCTTACTAGTCAGGTATATTCTTTGGCGTTTAATATGGGGTGTTGAGTCCACTTCGTTGAGCAAGGAGTAGCTCTTGTCTATTACATATTTGGCTTATGGAACGGTATCTGTGCTAATTTCAATCTCTGGTTTCATGCAGCACCCCAACTCACCTTTCCCCTCAAGCAAGCATAAGTTGGTTTTCTACATTTGAGACACTGTTCTGTTTTGTAATTCAGTTCTTGTGTAGCCAAGTTTACCTTCCGTGCAGTAGTGATATCTTATGGTGTTTCTTTTTCTGTGTGACTTATTTCACTTAGAATCATCATACCTGAATCCACTCATTATGCTGCTACGGGCCTGATGACATAGATTTCATTGCTGAGTGATATTGCATTGTATGTAAGTACCACAACTTCTGTATCCATTTTTCGCTTTCTGTGATATTGAACTTGTACGGTAAACAAGGTTCTTGTAAACAGAGCCTTCCCAGACTTTGGGGTGGCTGTGTCTTTTTGATTTTAATTTCCCTAAACTATAGGACCATAAGTGGAAGTGCCCTAGGCTCTGTTGCTTTGTTTTTTAGATGTTTCAGGAAACACCATACACTTCTCTAGAGTGGCTGTTGGCAATTTACATCACGCCCACCAGCATAACAAGGCTCCCAGTTCTCCATGGCCTGTCCTGCCTTTCTGGATTTTACACATATTTCAGATGGCCCTTTTGACCGGGGGGCAGTGAGACTTCATTGTAGTGCAGATTTCCTTTGCAAGCTTTCTTGGTTGGCCAAAAAGGGCGTATGCGTTTTTTCCTGAATATATTCAGGAAAAAACGCATACGCCCTTTTTGGCCAAGTGCATCATTGTGGACGTTCTGCCTCTTTTCCTATGCTTTACATGCAATTCCTGTCTACCTCCTGAAATCGGTTTCCTGCAATTCTGCCCCGCTTTCAAATCCTCTTGGCAGCCTTACTTCAAAATATTTTTGGACGATAGCTGTCATTTATAACTCTGCAGGTTTGTGAATTACAGTGCCCCTGAGCTCCTTTCTTCAACTCGCTTTCTTGTGAGCTGGCTGCAACACCAAAGGATTGCTTCTGGTCCTAGTGTGGATCCGGCACGGCACGCAGAGCCTTTGGTTAATTCCTCTTCCTGGTGGGAAATGAGAGTTAAATTTGCCCGTCCAGACACCTCCAGGTAGTTTCTCATTGGTTCTCCCTATTCCTGAACATTTTCCGCAGAAATTGCAAACTGGGCCATACAGGAGGTTAAAGGCACTGACTCTCCAAGTGGGGAGAGTGTTAGTAAAGCGTCTGGAGTGTTGCACCCAAGTACCAGGGGAAGAAAACTGAGACACATTTGAACACGTTTCCCGATCACACGGTGGATCATACTCTGTGTTCCACATGCATGTTTTAGCTGAAGGAAGAATCCCTTAAACCTGGAGAGTTGAGACCCATGGAATGGGTACCATGCAATATGACTTCAAAGGGTCTGCATTTGCTCACCGAACCTCACCAATCCTATCACTGCTGCGTTTATGCCGCTGTACACACGCTTGATTCTCTTTCGGAGACATATAAATCCGTAGGTTTTAATATTCTTACTAGTCAGGTATATTCTTAGGCGTTTAATATGGGGTGTTGAGTCCACTTCGTTCAGCAAGGAGTAGCTCTTGTCTATTGCATATTTGGCTTATGGAACGGTATCTGTGCTAATTTCAATCTCTGGTTTCATGCAGCACCCCAACTCACCTTTCCCCTTAAGCAAGCATAAGTTGGTTTTCTACATTTGACACCCTGTTCTGTTTTGTAATTCAGTTCTTGTGTAGCCAAGTTTACATTCCATGTATTAGTGATATCTTATGATGTTTCTTTTTCTGTGTGACTTATTTCACTTAGAATCATCGTACCTGAATCCATTCATTATGCTGCTACGGGCCTGATGACATAGATTTCATTGCTGACTGATATTGCATTGTACGTAAGTACCACAACTTCTTTATCCATTTTTCGCTTTCTGTGATATTGAACTTGTACCGTAAACGAGGTTCTTGCAAACAGAGCCGTCCCAAACTTTAGGGTGGCTGTGTCTTTTTGATTTTAATTTCCCTAAGCTATAGGACCATAAGTGGAAGTGCCCTAGGCTCTGTTGCTTTGTTTTTTGGATGTTTCAGGAAACACCATACACTACTCCAGAGTGGCTGTTGGCAATTTACATCACGCCCATCAGCATAACAAGGCTCCCAGTTCTCCATGGCCTGTCCTGCCTTTCTGGATTTTACACTTTTTTCAGATGGCCCTTTTGACCGGGGGGCAGTGAGACTTCATTGTAGTGCAGATTTCCTTTGCAAGCTTGCTTGGTTGGCCAAAAAGGGCGTATGCGTTTTTTCCTGAATATATTCAGGAAAAAACGCATACGCCCTTTTTGGCCAAGTGCATCATTGTGGCCGTTCTGCCTCTTTTCCTATGCTTTACATACAATTCCAGTCTACCTCCTGAAATCGGTTTCCTGCAATTCTGCCACGCTTTCAACTCCTCTTGGCAGCCTTACTTCAATATATTTTTGGAAGATACCTGTCATTTATAACTCTGCAGGTTTGTGAATTACAGTGCCCCTGAGCTCCTTTCTTCAACTCGCTTTCTTGTGAGCTGGCCGCAACACTGCAGGATTGCTTCAGGCCCTAGTTTGGTTCTGGCACGGCATGCTGAACCTTTGGTTAATTCCTCTTCCTGGTGGGAAATGAGAGTTAAATTTGCCCGTCCAGACACCTCGAGCTAGTCTCTCATTGGTTCTCACTATTCCTGTTCATCTTCCACAGAAATTGCAAACTGGGCCAAACAGGAGGTTAAAGGCACTGACTCTCCAAGTGGGCAGACTGTTAGTAAAGCGTCTGGAGTGTTGCACCCTAGTACCAGGGGACTAAAACTGAGACACATTTGAACACATTTCCCGATCACATGGTGGATCATACTCTTGGTTCCACATGGATGTTTTAGCTGAAGGAAGAATCCCTTAGACCTAGAGAGTTGAGACCGATGTAATGGGTACCATGCAATATGACTTCAAAGGGTCTGCATTTGCTCACCGAACCTCACCAATCCTATCACTGCTGCGTTTATGCCGCTGTACACACGCTTGATTCTCTTTCGGAGACATATAAATCCATAGGTTTTAAGATTCTTACTAGTCAGGTATATTCTTAGGCGTTTAATATGGGGTGTTGAGTCCACTTCGTTGAGTAAGGAGTAGCTCTTGTCTATTACATATTTGGCTTATGGAACGGTATCTGTGCTAATTTCAATCTCTGGTTTTATGCAGCACCCCAACTCACCTTTCCCCTTAAGCAAGCATAAGTTGGTTTTCTACATTTGAGACCCTGTTTTGCTTTGTAATTCAGTTCCTGTGTAGCCAAGTTTACATTCCATGTATTAGTGATACCTTATGATGTTTCTTTTTCTGTGTGACTTATTTCACTTAGAATCATCGTACCTGAATCCAGTCATTATGCTGCTACAGGCCTGATGACATAGATTTCATTGCTGAGTGATATTGCATTGTACGTAAGTACCACAACTTCTTTATCCATTTTTTGCTTTCTGTGATATTGAACTTGTACCGTAAACGAGGTTCTTGTAAACAGAGCCATCCCAAACTTTGGGGTGACCGTGTCTTTTTGATTTTAATTTCCCTAAGCTATGGGACCATAAGTGGAAGTGCCCTAGGCTCTGTTGCTTTGTTTTTAGATGTTTCAGGAAACACCATACACTTCTCTAGAGTGGCTGTTGGCAATTTACATCACGACCACCAGCATAACAAGGCTCCCAGTTCTCCATGGCCTGTCCTGCCTTTCTGGATTTTACACTTTTTTCAGATGGCCCTTTTGACCGGGGGGCAGTGAGACTTCATTGTAGTGCAGATTTCCTTTGCAAGCTTGCTTGGTTGGCCAAAAAGGGCGTATGCGTTTTTTCCTGAATATATTTAGGAAAAAATGCATACGCCCTTTTTGGCCAAGTGCATCATTGTGGACGTTCTGCCTCTTTTCCTATGCTTTACATGCAATTCCAGTGTACCTCCTGAAATCGATTTCCTGCAATTCTGCCCCGCTTTCAAGTCCTCTTGGCAGCCTTACTTCAATATATTTTTGGACGATAGCTGTCATTTATAACTCTGCAGGTTTGTGAATTACAGTGCCCCTGAGCTCGTTTCTTCAACTCGCTTTCTTGTGAGCTGGCCCCAACACCGCAGGATTGCTTCAAGCCCTAGTGTAGTTCCGGCACGGCACGCTGAGCCTTTGGTTAATTCCTCTTCCTGGTGGGAAATGAGAGTTAAATTTGCCCGTCCAGACACCCCCAGCTAGTCTCTCATTGGTTCTCCCTATTCCTGTACATTTTCCGCAGAAATTGCAAACTGGGCCAAACAGGAGGTTAAAGGCACTGACTCTCCAAGTGGGGAGAGTGTTAGTAAAGCGTCTGGAGTTTGCACCCGAGTACCAGGGGACGAAAACTGAGACACATTTGAACACGTTTCCCGATCACACGGTGGATCATACTCTGGGTTCCACATGCATGTTTTAGCTGAAGGAAGAATCCCTTAAACCTGGAGAGTTGAGACCCATGGAATGGGTACCATGCAATATGACTTCAAAGGGTCTGCATTTGCTCACCGAACCTCACCAATCCTATCACTGCTGCGTTTATGCCGCTGTACACACGCTTGATTGTCTTTTGGAGACATATAAATCCGTAGGTTTTAAGATTATTTCTAGTCAGATATATTCTTAGGCGTTTAATATGAGGTGTTGAGTCCACTTCGTTGAGCAAGGAGTAGCTCTTGTCTATTACATATTTGGCTTATGGAACGGTATCTGTGCTAATTTCAATCTCTGGTTTCATGCAGCACCCCAACTCACCTTTCCCCTTAAGCTAGCGTAAGTTGGTTTTCTACATTTGAGACCCTGTTCTGTTTTGTAATTCAGTTCCTGTGTAGCCAAGTTTACATTCCGTGTAGTAGTGATATCTTATGATGTTTCTTTTTCTGTGTGACTTATTTCACTTACAATCATCGTACCTTAATCCACTCATTATGCTGCTACGGGCCTGATGACATAGATTTCATTGCTGAGTGATATTGCATTGTACGTAAGTACCACAACTTCTTTATCCATTTTTCGCTTTCTGTGATATTGAACTTGTACCGTAAACAAGGTTCTTGTAAACAGAGCCGTCCCAAACTTTGGGGTGGCTGTGTCTTTTTGATTTTAATTTCCCTAAGCTATAGGACCATAAGTGGAAGTGCCCTAGGCTCTGTTGCTTTGTTTTTTAGATGTTTCAGGAAACAGCATACACTTCTCCAGAGTGGCTGTTGGCAATTTACATCCCGCCCATCAGCATAACAAGGCTCCCAATTCTCCATGTCCTGTCTTGCCTTTCTGGATTTTACACTTTTTTCAGATGGCCCTTTTGACCGGGGGGCAGTGAGACTTCATTGTAGTGCAGATTTCCTTTGCAAGCTTGCTTGGTTGGCCAAAAAGGGCGTATGCGGTTTTTCCTGAATATATTCAGGAAAAACCGCATACGCCCTTTTTGGCCAAGTGCATCATTGTGGACGTTCTGGCTCTTTTCCTATGCTTTACATGCAATTACCGTCTACCTCCTGAAATCGGTTTCCTGCAATTCTGCCCCGCTTTCAAGTCCTCTTGGCAGCCTTACTTCAATATATTTTTGGACGATAGCTGTCATTTATAACTCTGCAGGTTTGTGAATTACAGTGCCCCTGAGCTCGTTTCTTCAACTCGCTTTCTTGTGAGCTGGCCCCAACACCGCAGGATTGCTTCAAGCCCTAGTGTAGTTCCGGCACGGCACGCTGAGCCTTTGGTTAATTCCTCTTCCTGGTGGGAAATGAGAGTTAAATTTGCCCGTCCAGACACCTCCAGCTAGTCTCTCTTTCGTTCTCCCTATTCCTGTTCATTTTCCACAGAAATTACAAACTGGGCCAAACAGGAGGTTAAAGGCACTGACTCTCCAAGTGGGGAGAGTGTTAGTAAAGCATCTGGAATGTTGCACCCGAGTACCAGGGGACGAAAACTGAGACACATTTGAACACGTTTCCCGATCACACGGTGGATCATACTCTGTGTTCCACATGCATGTTTTAGCTGAAGGAAGAATCCCTTAAACCTGGAGAGTTGAGACCCATGGAATGGGTACCATGCAATATGACTTCAAAGGGTCTGCATTTGCTCACCGAACCTCACCAATCCTATCACTGCTGTGTTTATGCCGCTGTACACACGCTTGATTCTCTTTCGGAGACATATAAATCCGTAGGTTTTAAGATTATTTCTAGTCAGGTATATTCTTAGGCGTTTAATATGGGGTGTTGAGTCCACTTCGTTCAGCAAGGAGTAGCTCTTGTCTATTGCATATTTGGCTTATGGAACGGTATCTGTGCTAATTTCAATCTCTGGTTTCATGCAGCACCCCAACTCACCTTTCCCCTTAAGCAAGCATAAGTTGGTTTTCTACATTTGAGACCCTGTTCTGTTTTGTAATTCAGTTCCTATGTAGCCATGTTTACATTCCGTGTATTGGTGATATCTTATGATGTTTCTTTTTCTGTGTGACTTATTTCACTTAGAATCATCGTACCTGAATCCACTCATTATGCTGCTACGGGCCTGATGACATAGATTTCATTGCTGAGTGATATTGCATTGTACGTAAGTACCACAAATTCTTTATCCATTTTTCGCTTTCTGTGATATTGAACTTGTACCGTAAACGAGGTTCTTGTAAACAGAGCTGTCCCAAACTTTGGGGTGACCGTGTCTTTTTGATTTTAATTTCCCTAAACTATAGGACCATAAGTGGAAGTGTCCTAGGCTCTGTTGCTTTGTTTTTTAGATGTTTCAGGAAACACCATACACTTCTCCAGAGTGGCTGTTGGCAATTTACATCACGCCCACCAGCATAACAAGGCTCCCAGTTCTCCATGGCCTGTCCTGCCTTTCTGGATTTTACACATATTTCAGATGGCCCTTTTGACCGGGGGGCAGTGAGACTTCATTGTAGTTCAGATTTCCTTTGCAAGCTTGCTTGGTTGGCCAAAAAGGGCGTATGCGTTTTTTCCTGAATATATTCAGGAAAAAACGCATACGCCCTTTTTGGCCAAGTACATCATTGTGGACGTTCTGCCTCTTTTCCTATGCTTTACATGCAATTCCTGTCTACCTCCTGAAATCGGTTTCCTGCAATTCTGCCCCGCTTTCAAGTCCTCTTGGCAGCCTTACTTCAATATATTTTTGGACGATAGCTGTCATTTATAACTCTGCAGGTTTGTGAATTACAGTGCCCCTGATCTCCTTTCTTCAACTCGCTTTTTTGTGAGCTGGCCGCAACACCGCAGGATTGCTTCAGGCCCTAGTGTGGATCCGGCACGGCACGCTGAGCCTTTGGTTAATTCCTCTTCCTGGTGGGAAATGAGAGTTAAATTTGCCCGTCCAGACACCTCCAGCTAGTTTATCATTGGTTCTCCCTATTCCTGTACATTTTCCGCAGAAATTGCAAACTGGGCCATACAGGAGGTTAAAGGCACTGACTCTCCAAGTGGAGAGAGTGTTAGTAAAGCGTCTGGAGTGTTGCACCCGAGTAACAGGGGACTAAAACTGAGACACATTTGAAGACGTTTCCTGATCACATGGTGGATCATACTCTGTGTTCCACATGCATGTTTTAGCTGAAGGAAGAATCCCTTAAACCTGGAGAGTTGAGACCCATGGAATGGGTACCATGCAATATGACTTCAAAGGGTCTGCATTTGCTCACCGAACCTCACCAATACTATCACTGCTGCGTTTATGCCACTGTACACACGCTTGATTCTCTTTCGGAGACATATAAATCCATAGGTTTTAAGATTCTTACTAGTCAGGTATATTGTTAGGCGTTTAATATGGGGTGTTGAGTCCACTTCGTTGAGCAAGGAGTAGCTCTTGTCTATTACATATTTGGCTTATGGAACGGTATCTGTGCTAATTTCAATCTCTGGTTTCATGCAGCACCCCAACTCACCTTTCCCCTTAAGCAAGCATAAGTTGGTTTTCTACATTTGACACCCTGTTCTGTTTTGTAATTCAGTTCCTTTGTAGCCAAGTTTACATTCCGTGTAATAGTGATATCTTATGATGTTTCTTTTTCTGTGTGACTTATTTCACTTAGAATCATTGTACCTAAATCCACTCATTATGCTGCTACGGGCCTGATGACATAGATTTCATTGCTGAGTGATATTGCATTGTACGTAAGTACCACAACTTCTTTATCCATTTTTCGCTTTCTGTGATATTGAACTTGTACCGTAAACGAGGTTCTTGTAAACAGAGCCATCCCAAACTTTGGGGTGGCTGTGTCTTTTTGATTTTAATTTCCCTAAGCTATAGGACCATAAGTGGAAGTGCCCTAGGCTCTGTTGCTTTGTTTTTTAGATGTTTCAGGAAACACCATACACTTCTCCAGAGTGGCTGTTGGCAATTTACATCCCGCCCATCAGCATAACAAGGCTCCCAGTTCTCCATGGCCTGCCCTGCCTTTCTGGATTTTACACATTTTTCAGATGGCCCTTTTGACTGGGCGGCAGTGAGACTTCATTGTAGTGCAGATTTCCTTTGCAAGCTTGCTTGGTTGGCCAAAAAGGGCGTATGCGTTTTTTCCTGAATATATTCAGGAAAAAACGCATACGCCCTTTTTGGCCAAGTGCATCGTTGTGGACGTTCTGCCTCTTTTCCTATGCTTTACATGCAATTCCAGTCTACCTCCTGAAATCGGTTTCGTGCAATTCTGCACCACTTTCAAGTCCTCTTGGCAGCCTTACTTCAATATATTTTTGGACGATAGCTGTCATTTATAACTCTGCAGGTTTGTGAATTACAGTGCCCCTGAGCTCCTTTCTTCAACTCGCTTTTTTGTGAGCTGGCCGCAACACCGCTGGATTGCTTCAGGCCCTAGTGTGGATCCGGCACGGCACGCTGAGCCTTTGGTTAATTCCTCTTCCTGGTGGGAAATGAGAGTTAAATTTGCCCGTCCAGACACCTCCAGCTAGTTTATCATTGGTTCTCCCTATTCCTGTACATTTTCCGCAGAAATTGCAAACTGGGCCATACAGGAGGTTAAAGGCACTGACTCTCCAAGTGGAGAGAGTGTTAGTAAAGCGTCTGGAGTGTTGCACCCGAGTACCAGGGGACGAAAACTGAGACACATTTGAAGACGTTTCCTGATCACACGGTGGATCATACTCTGTGTTCCACATGCATGTTTTACCTGAAGGAAGAATCCCTTAAACTTGGAGAGTTGAGACCCGTGGAATGGGTACCATGCAATATGACTTCAAAGGGTCTGCATTTGCTCACCGAACCTCACCAATCCTATCACTGCTGCGTTTATGCTGCTGTACACACGCTTGATTCTCTTTCGTGGACATATATATCCATAGGTTTTAAGATTCTTATTAGTCAGGTATATTGTTAGGCGTTTAATATGGGGTGTTGAGTCCACTTCGTTGAGCAAGGAGTAGCTCTTGTCTATTACATATTTGGCTTATGGAACGGTATCTGTGCTAATTTCAATCTCTTGTTGTATGCAGCACCCCAACTCACCTTTCCCCTTAAGCAAGCATAAGTTGGTTTTCTACATTTGACACCCTGTTCTGTTTTGTAATTCAGTTCCTGGGTAGCCAAGTTTACATTCCGTGTAATAGTGATATCTTATGATGTTTCTTTTTCTGTGTGACTTATTTCACTTAGAATCATTGTACCTGAATCCACTCATTATGCTGCTACGGGCCTGATGACATAGATTTCATTGCTGAGTGATATTGCATTGTACGTAAGTACCACAACTTCTTTATACATTTTTCGCTTTCTGTGATATTGAACTTGTACCGTAAACGAGGTTCTTGTAAACAGAGCCATCCCAAACATTGGGGTGGCTGTGTCTTTTTGATTTTAATTTCCCTAAGCTATAGGACCATAAGTGGAAGTGCCCTAGGCTCTGTTGCTTTGTATTTTGGATGTTTCAGGAAACACTATACACTTCTCCAGAGTGGCTGCTGGCAATTTACATCCCGCCCATCAGCATAAATAGGCTCCCAGTTCTCCATGGCCTTTCCTGCCTTTCTGGATTTTAAACTTTTTTCAGATGGCCCTTTTGACCGGGGGGCTGTGAGACTTCATTGTAGTGCAGATTTCCTTTGCAAGCTTTCTTGGTTGGCCAAAAAGGGCGTATGCGTTTTTTCCTGAATATATTCAGGAAAAAACGCATACGCCCTTTTTGGCCAAGTGCATCATTGTGGACGTTCTGCCTCTTTTCCTATGCTTTACATGCAATTCCTGTCTGCCTCCTGAAATCGGTTTCCTGCAATTCTTCTCCGCTTTCAACTCCTCTTGGCTGCCTTACTTCAATATATTTTTGGAAGATAGCTGTCATTTATAACTCTGCAGGTTTGTGAATTACAGTGCCCCTGAGCTCCTTTCTTCAACTCGCTTTCTTGTAAGCTGGCTGCAACACCAAAGGATTGCTTCTGGACCTAGTGTGGATCCGGCACGGCACGCTGAGCCTTTGGTTAATTCCTCTTCCTGGTGGGAAATGAGAGTTAAATTTGCCCGTCCAGACACCTCCAGCTAGTTTCTCATTGGTTCTCCCTATTCCTGAACATTTTCCGCAGAAATTGCAAACTGGGCCATACAGGAGGTTAAAGGCACTGACTCTCCAAGTGGGGAGAGTGTTAGTAAAGCGTCTGGAGTGTTGCACCCGAGTACCAGGGGACGAAAACTGAGACACATTTGAACACGTTTCCCGATCACACGGTGGATCATACTCTGTGTTCCACATGCATGTTTTAGCTGAAGGAAGAATCCCTTAAACCTGGAGAGTTGAGACCCATGGAATGGGTACCATGCAATATGACTTCAAAGGGTCTGCATTTGCTCACCGAACCTCACCAATCCTATCACTGCTGCGTTTATGCCGCTGTACACACGCTTGATTCTCTTTCGGAGACATAAATTCAAAGGTTTTAAGATTCTTACTAGTCAGGTATATTCTTAGGCGTTTAATATGGGGTGTTGAGTCCACTTCGTTGAGCAAGGAGTAGCTCTTGTCTATTACATATTTGGCTTATGGAACGGTATCTGTGCTAATTTCAATCTCTGGTTTTATGCAGCACCCCAACTCACCCTTCCCCTTAAGCAAGCCTAAGTTGGTTTTCCACATTTGACACTCTGTTCTGTTTTGTAATTCAGTTCTTGTGTAGCCAAGTTTACATTCCATGTATTAGTGATATCTTATGATGTTTCTTTTTCTGTGTGACTTATTTCACTTAGAATCATCGTACCTGAATCCATTCATTATGCTGCTACGGGCCTGATGACATAGATTTCATTGCTGACTGATATTGCATTGTACGTAAGTACCACAACTTCTTTATCCATTTTTCGCTTTCTGTGATATTGAACTTGTACCGTAAACGAGGTTCTTGCAAACAGAGCCGTCCCAAACTTTAGGGTGGCTGTGTCTTTTTGATTTTAATTTCCCTAAGCTATAGGACCATAAGTGGAAGTGCCCTAGGCTCTGTTGCTTTGTTTTTTGGATGTTTCAGGAAACACCATACACTTCTCCAGAGTGGCTGTTGGCAATTTACATCACGCCCATCAGCATAACAAGGCTCCCAGTTCTCCATGGCCTCTCCTGCCTTTCTGGATTTTACACTTTTTTCAGATGGCCCTTTTGACCGGGGGGCAGTGAGACTTCATTGTAGTGCAGATTTCCTTTGCAAGCTTGCTTGGTTGGCCAAAAAGGGCGTATGCGTTTTTTCCTGAATATATTCAGGAAAAAACGCATACGCCCTTTTTGGCCAAGTGCATCATTGTGGCCGTTCTGCCTCTTTTCCTATGCTTTACATACAATTCCAGTCTACCTCCTGAAATCGGTTTCCTGCAATTCTGCCACGCTTTCAACTCCTCTTGGCAGCCTTACTTCAATATATTTTTGGAAGATACCTGTCATTTATAACTCTGCAGGTTTGTGAATTACAGTGCCCCTGAGCTCCTTTCTTCAACTCGCTTTCTTGTGAGCTGGCCGCAACACTGCAGGATTGCTTCAGGCCCTAGCTTGGTTCTGGCACGGCATGCTGAACCTTTGGTTAATTCCTCTTCCTGGTGGGAAATGAGAGTTAAATTTGCCCATCCAGACACCTCGAGCTAGTCTCTCATTGGTTCTCACTATTCCTGTTCATCTTCCACAGAAATTGCAAACTGGGCCAAACAGGAGGTTAAAGGCACTGACTCTCCAAGTGGGGAGAGTGTTAGTAAAGCGTCTGGAGTGTTGCACCCTAGTACCAGGGGACTAAAACTGAGACACATTTGAACACATTTCCCGATCACATGGTGGATCATACTCTTGGTTCCACATGGATGTTTTAGCTGAAGGAAGAATCCCTTAGACCTAGAGAGTTGAGACCGATGTAATGGGTACCATGCAATATGACTTCAAAGGGTCTGCATTTGCTCACCGAACCTCACCAATCCTATCACTGCTGCGTTTATGCCGCTGTACACACGCTTGATTCTCTTTCGGAGACATATAAATCCATAGGTTTTAAGATTCTTACTAGTCAGGTATATTCTTAGGCGTTTAATATGGGGTGTTGAGTCCACTTCGTTGAGTAAGGAGTAGCTCTTGTCTATTACATATTTGGCTTATGGAACGGTATCTGTGCTAATTTCAATCTCTGGTTTTATGCAGCACCCCAACTCACCTTTCCCCTTAAGCAAGCATAAGTTGGTTTTCTACATTTGAGACCCTGTTTTGCTTTGTAATTCAGTTCCTGTGTAGCCAAGTTTACATTCCATGTATTAGTGATACCTTATGATGTTTCTTTTTCTGTGTGACTTATTTCACTTAGAATCATCGTACCTGAATCCAGTCATTATGCTGCTACAGGCCTGATGACATAGATTTCATTGCTGAGTGATATTGCATTGTACGTAAGTACCACAACTTCTTTATCCATTTTTCGCTTTCTGTGATATTGAACTTGTACCGTAAACGAGGTTCTTGTAAACAGAGCCGTCCCAAACTTGGGGTGGCTGTGTCTTTTTGATTTTAATTTCCCTAAGCTATAGGACCATAAGTGGAAGTGCCCTAGGCTCTGTTGCTTTGTTTTTTGGATGTTTCAGGAAACACCATACACTTCTCCAGAGTGGCTGCTGGCAATTTACATCCCGCCCATCAGCATAACAAGGCTCCCAGTTCTCCATGGCCTGTCCTGCCTTTCTGGATTTTACACTTTTTTCAGATGGCCCTTTTGACCGGGGGGCAGTGAGACTTCATTGTAGTGCAGATTTCCTTTGCAAGCTTGCTTGGTTGGCCAAAAAGGGCGTATGCGTTTTTTCCTGAATATATTCAGGAAAGAAAGCATACGCCCTTTTTGGCCAAGTGCATCATTGTGGACGTTCTGCCTCTTTTCCTATGCTTTACATGCAATTCCAGTCTACCTCCTGAAATCGGTTTCCTGCAATTCTGCCCCGCTTTCAAGTCCTCTTGGCAGCCTTACTTCAATATATTTTTGGACGATAAGTGTTATTTATAACTCTGTAGGGTTGTGAATTACAGTGTCCCTGAGCTCCTTTCTTCAACTCGCTTTTTTGTGAGATGGCCGCAACACCGCAGGATTGCTTCAGTCCCTAGTGTGGTTCCGGCATGGCACGCTGAGCCTTTGGTTAATTCCTCTTCCTGGTGGGAAATGAGAGTTAAATTTGCCCTTCCAGACACCTCCAGCTAGTCTCTCCTTGGTTCTCCATCTTCCTGTTCATCTTCCACAGAAATTACAAACTGGGCCAAACAGGAGGTTAAAGGCACTGACTCTCCAAGTGGGGAGAGTGTTAGTAAAGCATCTGGAATGTTGCACCCGAGTACCAGGGACGAAAACGAGACACATTTGAACACGTTTCCCGATCACACGGTGGATCATACTCTGGGTTCCACATGCATGTTTTAGCTGAAGGAAAAATCCCTTAAACCTGGAGAGTTGAGACCCATGGAATGGGTACCATGCAATATGACTTCAAAGGGTCTGAATTTGCTCACCTAACCTCACCAATCCTATCACTGCTGCGTTTATGCCACTGTACACACGCTTGATTCTCTTTTGTAGACATATAAATCCGTAGGTTTTAAGATTATTTCTAGTCAGGTATATTCTTAGGCGTTTAATATGGGGTGTTGAGTCCACTTCGTTCAGCAAGGAGTAGCTCTAGTCTCTTGCATATTTGGCTTATAGAACAGTATCTGTGCTAATTTCAATCTCTGGTTTCATGCAGCACCCCAACTCACCTTTCCCCTTAAGCAAGCATAAGTTGGTTTTCTACATTTGACACACTGTTCTGTTTTGTAATTCAGTTCCTGTGTAGCCAAGTTTACATTCCGTGTAGTAGCGATATCTTATGATGTTTCTTTTTCTGTGTGACTTATTTCACTTAGACTCATCATACCTGCATCCACTCATTATGCTGCTACGGGCCTGATGACATAGATTTCATTGCTGAGTGATATTGCATTGTACGTAAGTACCACAACTTCTTTATCCATTTTTTGCTTTCTGTGATATTGAACTTGTACCGTAAACGAGGTTCTTGTAAACAGAGCCATCCCAAACTTTGGGGTGACCGTGTCTTTTTGATTTTAATTTCCCTAAGCTATGGGACCATAAGTGGAAGTGCCCTAGGCTCTGTTGCTTTGTTTTTTAGATGTTTCAGGAAACACCATACACTTCTCCAGAGTGGCTGTTGGCAATTTACATCACGACCACCAGCATAACAAGGCTCCCAGTTCTCCATGGCCTGTCCTGCCTTTCTGGATTTTACACTTTTTTCAGATGGCCCTTTTGACCGGGGGGCAGTGAGACTTCATTGTAGTGCAGATTTCCTTTGCAAGCTTGCTTGGTTGGCCAAAAAGGGCGTATGCGTTTTTTCCTGAATATATTCAGGAAAAAATGCATACGCCCTTTTTGGCCAAGTGCATCATTGTGGACGTTCTGCCTCTTTTCCTATGCTTTACATGCAATTCCAGTGTACCTCCTGAAATCGATTTCCTGCAATTCTGCCCCGCTTTCAAGTCCTCTTGGCAGCCTTACTTCAATATATTTTTGGACGATAGCTGTCATTTATAACTCTGCAGGTTTGTGAATTACAGTGCCCCTGAGCTCGTTTCTTCAACTCGCTTTCTTGTGAGCTGGCCCCAACACCGCAGGATTGCTTCAAGCCCTAGTGTAGTTCCGGCACGGCACGCTGAGCCTTTGGTTAATTCCTCTTCCTGGTGGGAAATGAGAGTTAAATTTGCCCGTCCAGACACCTCCAGCTAGTCTCTCTTTCGTTCTCCCTATTCCTGTTCATTTTCCACAGAAATTACAAACTGGGCCAAACAGGAGGTTAAAGGCACTGACTCTCCAAGTGGGGAGAGTGTTAGTAAAGCATCTGGAATGTTGCACCCGAGTACCAGGGACGAAAACGAGACACATTTGAACACGTTTCCCGATCACACGGTGGATCATACTCTGGGTTCCACATGCATGTTTTAGCTGAAGGAAGAATCCCTTAAACCTGGAGAGTTGAGACCCATGGAATGGGTACCATGCAATATGACTTCAAAGGGTCTGCATTTGCTCACCGAACCTCACCAATCCTATCACTGCTGCGTTTATGCCGCTGTACACACGCTTGATTCTCTTTCGGAGACATATAAATCCGTAGGTTTTAAGATTATTTCTAGTCAGGTATATTCTTAGGCGTTTAATATGGGGTGTTGAGTCCACTTCGTTCAGCAAGGAGTAGCTCTTGTCTATTGCATATTTGGCTTATGGAACGGTATCTGTGCTAATTTCAATCTCTGGTTTCATGCAGCACCCCAACTCACCTTTCCCCTTAAGCAAGCATAAGTTGGTTTTCTACATTTGAGACCCTGTTCTGTTTTGTAATTCAGTTCCTATGTAGCTAAGTTTACATTCCGTGTATTGGTGATATCTTATGATGTTTCTTTTTCTGTGTGACTTATTTCACTTAGAATCATCGTACCTGAATCCACTCATTATGCTGCTACGGGCCTGATGACATAGATTTCATTGCTGAGTGATATTGCATTGTACGTAAGTACCACAAATTCTTTATCCATTTTTCGCTTTCTGTGATATTGAACTTGTACCGTAAACGAGGTTCTTGTAAACAGAGCTGTCCCAAACTTTGGGGTGACCGTGTCTTTTTGATTTTAATTTCCCTAAGCTATAGGACCATAAGTGGAAGTGTCCTAGGCTCTGTTGCTTTGTTTTTTAGATGTTTCAGGAAACACCATACACTTCTCCAGAGTGGCTGTTGGCAATTTACATCACGCCCACCAGCATAACAAGGCTCCCAGTTCTCCATGGCCTGTCCTGCCTTTCTGGATTTTACACATATTTCAGATGGCCCTTTTGACCGGGGGGCAGTGAGACTTCATTGTAGTGCAGATTTCCTTTGCAAGCTTGCTTGGTTGGCCAAAAAGGGCGTATGCGTTTTTTCCTGAATATATTCAGGAAAAAACGCATACGCCCTTTTTGGCCAAGTGCATCATTGTGGACGTTCTGCCTCTTTTCCTATGCTTTACATGCAATTCCTGTCTACCTCCTGAAATCGGTTTCCTGCAATTCTGCCCCGCTTTCAAGTCCTCTTGGCAGCCTTACTTCAATATATTTTTGGACGATAGCTGTCATTTATAACTCTGCAGGTTTGTGAATTACAGTGCCCCTGATCTCCTTTCTTCAACTCGCTTTTTTGTGAGCTGGCCGCAACACCGCTGGATTGCTTCAGGCCCTAGTGTGGATCTGGCACGGCACGCTGAGCCTTTGGTTAATTCCTCTTCCTGGTGGGAAATGAGAGTTAAATTTGCCCGTCCAGACACCTCCAGCTAGTTTATCATTGGTTCTCCCTATTCCTGTACATTTTCCGCAGAAATTGCAAACTGGGCCATACAGGAGGTTAAAGGCACTGACTCTCCAAGTGGAGAGAGTGTTAGTAAAGCGTCTGGAGTGTTGCACCCGAGTACCAGGGGACTAAAACTGAGACACATTTGAAGACGTTTCCTGATCACACGGTGGATCATACTCTGTGTTCCACATGCATGTTTTAGCTGAAGGAAGAATCCCTTAAACCTGGAGAGTTGAGACCCATGGAATGGGTACCATGCAATATGACTTCAAAGGGTCTGCATTTGCTCACCGAACCTCACCAATACTATCACTGCTGCGTTTATGCCACTGTACACACGCTTGATTCTCTTTCGGAGACATATAAATCCATAGGTTTTAAGATTCTTACTAGTCAGGTATATTGTTAGGCGTTTAATATGGGGTGTTGAGTCCACTTCGTTGACCAAGGAGTAGCTCTTGTCTATTACATATTTGGCTTATGGAACGGTATCTGTGCTAATTTCAATCTCTGGTTTCATGCAGCACCCCAACTCACCTTTCCCCTTAAGCAAGCATAAGTTGGTTTTCTACATTTGACACCCTGTTCTGTTTTGTAATTCAGTTCCTTTGTAGCCAAGTTTACATTCCGTGTAATAGTGATATCTTATGATGTTTCTTTTTCTGTGTGACTTATTTCACTTAGAATCATTGTACCTAAATCCACTCATTATGCTGCTACGGGCCTGATGACATAGATTTCATTGCTGAGTGATATTGCATTGTACGTAAGTACCACAACTTCTTTATACATTTTTCGCTTTCTGTGATATTGAACTTGTACCGTAAACGAGGTTCTTGTAAACAGAGCCATCCCAAACTTTGGGGTGGCTGTGTCTTTTTGATTTTAATTTCCCTAAGCTATAGGACCATAAGTGGAAGTGCCCTAGGC